>NC_054374.1:19080000-19380000 GCF_017654675.1 Xenopus laevis | reverse complement strand
CTTTTCGTCAGGCGAATGTCGTAGCTCCGCAAATTCACGAAAGTGCAGATTTTACTGAACGTTACCTCTTTCGCCAGAGTTGACTTCGCCACCTCAGACCAAGCGAACTGCTAAAATGAAGCTACATCTTCCTCAATCTTATGTCACTGACATCATATCCTGTGAGCCTAAAATGCATTAAAGTTGTTAACACGCTGGCGACTTTTCCTTTTGTTTGCAAAAGTCGTAACATAAACTTTTTTGACATTTTCCCTAGACATTTGAGGGCCATTGAACATTCATTTTATGGTGGTCCCATGTCTGGGGCATTATATGATCTCTTTTGTCTTTATTAAGGTTCCTTTGAAATTTGTAAAAAAAAAAAGTGTCCATTTCAAGCATAATAAAGACGTCCATACAATTTTAATGTACCCGCCCTAATTGACGTTAGTGTAAGATCACTATTGACTTTTCGCTAGGCATAAACGAACGCTAGTGAATCTTCGCTATTAAATGCTCGCACTGAATAAGTATCGTTAGCAAAAGTCGCCAGCATTCGGCGCCCAGGACGAACCTCGCGTTTTAGTGAATAAGCCTAGTGGTATCGAATTTGCACCTTGCAAGTGGTGTGAAGTGTGCAAATCGGTTGCTGGTTGTTGGAAAGCAACCCACATCTCGGCATCTGTTATTAATGCCTAATGAAAGTTAAATGTTATTCACCGCGTATTTAATGTTATACCTGGGTTCATGGTTTGCTCTTTGGAATGCAAATCTCTCTGGCAAAGGAATAGCATTTTTACTGCCCCTATTCCATACATATAAATTATAATGGGGCCCACAAGAATTATTTCATGTGCTTTGTAGTTAGAATTTATTATAGAAGACTGTTTGCTTTTTTATAAATAGCTGTATTCACTATGCAGGCTTTATAACTAAAAGGACCTGCTGCAAAAGGGGTAGCACTGTGTTAATCAATATCACTCATACGCTGACACTTTCATTTGCACAGCCCACTGTTATTTGTTCCAAACAGCCTAATTACTTATTTATTTTCTTAGTTTAGATGGTTGAAGGGAGTATTTATGGCGAGTAGGTATCAAAATACTCCATTTATGCCCACCTTTTAATCACTCAGTGGAATGTGTGCAGGAGCTGACAGCTTAATAGTGTGGGATAAAATCAGAAGAAACTGCGCACAAAACCACAATGAGTGAAGGTCTTCTTTTCAGCGTCATTTGATCTGCCACTCTGGAAACCATCCAACTTGCCCATTGATCAAATGGTAATCCTTTCAAAGGCTTTGGGCCATTTTTTAGACTGTCCCATCGGCCCTGCTAGCAATTAAAAGAGAATTAGGCACATCCCAGCGGGCAAACAAGTACAGCACCAGTAATCTTCAGCTGAAAAAGAATATGATTTGTCTTGAGTGGTTTGGAAACACATAACAAGATTTCTGTGGGCTGGAAGCCTCCAGTGTAAATATGGCTTTCTTTGGAAAATAATGATCAAAATAATCTGTTGGGTTTAGAATAGTCTTTGTGTACAGATGGCAAGGGGATTTGGGTAGTAGTCGTGATAAAGAAAGTCAATGTCATGCAGACGTTTAACTGGTTTGTATCAGAGGCTGATACGGACATGGAGCAAGAAGTAGTCGTCTCTACCACACTTGGTGCAGAACCATATGCCCAAATGAGACCAGGAGTGCAATGTGTGATAGGCCAACCTCTGCTGCACCCACAGAATAATGTTAAACACTCTGCCCAGAGCTTTCAGAAATAGTGTCTGCTTGTGGGTGGCAACCTCTAGCAAGCCCTAGGAAAATTATGGATCTCATTTTAACTGCTGTTTATTCGGGGTATCCAATTTCAAAGAGAGAAAGGCAATGACCCAAATCTTCGAAGGCCACTACTTACATCATTAGGTGTTCCCTATGGCTGCAGTGGAGAATTGTGAAGCACAATATATAGTTTGTGATATAAATGGTGCCAAATGCATCAACCAAAACTATACCTGCATAAAGTTTATTGCTAAACACAGCAAAGCTTAGCCAGTATTTCCCCCCCAAATCCTTCATGGAACTCAGGACTGGCCTCTAGGGTGCAGCAACACAGACCTCCAAATAGAAGGGGACACAAGATTGACCAATATTCTAGTAATGCACAATTTTGTGTATACTTAACTATATTTTTATATATATATATATATATATATATATATATATATATATATATATATATATTATTATTTTTTTTTTTTTTTAAATATTTTCCAGTGTCCGGTGCAAAATTGCAGAGAGCAGGTGTGTCAGAACCAAAGGAATCCTGTATTTAATGCCTCTTGCCCCAGGTGCTGTCTTGATGTGCAAGGTGCAAGTAAGCTAAGAGATAGCTAGTACCTTGTGCCCATTTATACTGTATGCATTGCTGACATGCTCTACTGGTTCTACATCCGGAACGTGGTGCCACTTTTTGTGCTCTATACTGTAAGGGCAAGGAGTTGCACTTATTAATGCAAATTAATGGAACAGAAACACCAAAAAAATTAAACACTTTTAAAGTTATGAAAATATAATGTTGTGTTGTGCTGCATTGGTAAAACTGTTGTGTTTGCTTCAGAAACACTACTATAGTTTATATAAACAAGCTGCTGTGTAGCCATGGGGGCAGCCATTCAATCACAGGATACACAGTAGATAACAGATAAGTACTACTATAGTTTATATAAACAAGCTGCTGTGTAGCCATGGGGGCAGCCATTCAATCACAAGATACACAGTAGATAACAGATAAGTACTACTATAGTTTATATAAACAAGCTGCTGTGTAGCCACGGGGGCAACCATTCAAGCACAGGATAAACAGCAGATAACAGATACGTTCTGAAGAATAACATTGTATACTACAGAGATTGTCTGTTATCTGCTGTGTATCATGTGCCTTTTCTCCTTTTTCAACTTTGAATGGCTGCCCCCATGGCTACACAGCAGCTTGTTTATATAAACTATAGTTGTGTTTCTGAAGCAAACACATCTGTTTTACCAGTGCAGGGCAACACTACATTATATTGTCATTTCTTTTGGTGTTACTGTTCCTTTAGGGTAGGGACACACTGGGCGATTTGGGGAGATTTAGTCGCCTGGCGACTAATCGCAGCGACTTTTCTCCCCGAATGCTTCCCCTCTCTCTGCGCCTGGCTAAAATGAAAAATCGCCTGCGCTAATCACACGCATCGATTCGTTTTCCGAAGTCGCCCGAAGTTGCCTCACGAGGAAACTTCGGGCGACTTCGGAAAACGAATCGCCGCGTGTGATTAGCGCAGGCGATTTTTCATTTTAGCCAGGCGCAGAGAGAGGGGAAGCATTCGGGGAAGATTGGTCGTGGAAAGTCGCGGCGATTAGTCGCCAGGCGACTAAATCTCCCCAAATCGCCCAGTGTGTCCCAGCCCTTAAGTGGCAAACCATGGGGCAAGGTGCAAATGTTTGAACCCTCAGTGACACAGAAACATGTTGGACTGGATCTTGTGTTGTAACATTTCCTAACATGGGATATTATTAGCAAAGAGAGTTTTGGAATGGGCTGTAATAATTTACATCTGAGCTTGGCTCTAAGTGGCCACTTCTTCTATTCATTACCCATGTTTGTTTAAACAGAATGAGACGTAGCCCTGAAACATTAGAAAATCTACATTGGGAGCCCACGCAAGAACTGTGTTCCCATAAAAATACCTAATGGTTTGGGGGTCAGAAGTTGAACCAGTCACCCTATCCTTTCTCTCTACAAAGCGCGTCTCTTTATATGTATACACTGGATCACACAACCCCTCCCCTCCTTTTGTTTAAATAATAATATTTTTTCTAAAAACAAATAGTTCGAAATTACAGGGTCCACATTAAGTTCATCAGATGGTCAGTTTACACTGAAAATGCAGTTACTTATACCAACCAATAAGCAACTGTTTATTGCAAGTTCCCAACCAAAAGCAAATGTCTGATTGATTATTATACTGGTGACAGTAAATGTGCCCCCTGTATAAAATCCATGGTACTTCTACTTTTACACTAATGCCAATAAGTCAGTGCCTATCTTGAAGCTCTTTATATAAGCTATATAAGTTGTGATTCAAACTTTCAAATCTTCAAACTTTTTGATATAAAGTGGCCAAGACAAAAAAGATGCAGAGACAAAAAAAGCAGCTGAGACAAAAAAGTTGCCACAAGAAAAAAAACACACATTGTCACGGCCCTTAAAAAAAATTGACGCTGGTCCGCTAAATTTTCGGTGAAGTGAAACAGTACAGATTTCCTTCAGACAGATTTGTGTAATAAAAGCCACAAGCCTTGTACCAGGTCTTGTAACTCATAGCAACCAACCAGCAGTATGGATTTACTGATCACCTGTCGGTAAGCCAATATCTGTTTGGCTGCTATGGATTACTAGACTTGGTGCAAACACTGCCCTTTTTATAACATTATCCCATTAAGAGGTGAGCCTGAACCATGAATTGGCGTGTGAGTGGTCTAGTGAACAATGAGTATACTCTATTAGATCTTCAGATTATGGATGGCTTAATATTGATTAATGGCAATGCACTTTTTTATAATAGGCCAGTCTTATACAGCAGTTTAATTAAGTTACAATTTATATCTGGCAACATATTTTATGTTCTTATTAATATATAAATACTGCATCTAATATGCATGGTAGGGGCCACTCCACTCCTCGCATTACACCACTTTGGTTTTAGGGTGGCAAATCCTGATTAATAAATAATACGTGTTCATATGAACGGAATAATGAATAATGGATTCAGTGTGATGACATTTCATGGAAAAATAGTGGGTACGATGGGTCATTTATTCTTTGTGAAATGCTTTTGGAATCACTAGCAACCAGACAGTTGTCTCCTATGTACCTATAAAGCATTCAGCCCCGTCTGTGAACAATTGGGCTGTTGGATCTCAATGGACAATCACAAGTGGAAATGTGTCTGTGTTTGCACAATCCAGGATATCTGACACAGTATGATATCATTGCGGGCAGATGGGGGTCACCCACATGGTTTACACCTCCCAATTGTTGCATTTTCTGCGAGACAGTCCCTATTTAGACAGCTCAACCCACTGTCCAGAGATTCTTACTGACAGTGGCGGAACTACCGGGGGAGCAGGGGTGCAATTGTACCAGGGTCCTTCACCCCCTGCAAGCCTGCCGGCAGTCTGTGCGAGCGAAAAAACAATCAGAAACCGCTTCCAAGGGAGGTGGGCAGGCGGGCCTGGCTGCACAGTCTGCACCTGGGTCCAGCTACCCTACTTCTGTTACTGTTTACTGAAATGTCCTGTCTTGCTCACTGATCTTCTGCACTGACACCAGAAAAAAATACAAAGTTATCTAAAACGTAATTAAAATAAGAGGCATTTTGGCAGAGAGTCCAGAACACGGAGCAGCTGCACTCCAATACATTTGTAACAATTTCAGATAAGAAAAGAAACAATTGTAACTATTTAAGATAAGCAGGTCTCTTGGGAGAACTAAGAGTCACATTTCACGTTCATTAGCAAAACTGTTATAACACATAAAACATGGCCCTAAAACTCTCGGAAATGTGTTCACATTTTAATAACTTGGCACATTTCGTAAAATGGACACGGTAATAAATGGACACGCCATAAAATAGGCGTGTCAAAAAATGTCACTCTACGGGCGCCTCTAAACATTTTTCAAATGTCGGGAGGTAAGATATATATATATATATATATATATATATATATATATATATATATATATATATAAAGGAACATATATATGGCGGTCACAATGGGGTTGATATAAATACATTCCACTTTGGGGGTTTTTTTGAGAATATTTTTAAGTGGTAATCAAGGAAATTCAGTTTGCTCCACCAAAGACACAATTCCAAGCATAAACATAAACTACACATTTTTCGGAATTCATCAAACTGACAGTCCCAATCACAGCGAACATTTAACACGCAGAGAATATTTACTAAACAAAAGAAATTCTATAGAAACCACCAGCGCTGCTGGACTTTTCATTCACTTTCAGTCAATGCTTAGCTTCCAGAAGGAATATTTTGTTTGCATGAGTAATGCCAAACCCCATTTCTGGTTTGGATAGCTGAGAAAGGATAATGAGCATAAAATGGGTGTTTTTTTGGGGGGGGATATATGGACAAGACCCAGTGGCTGCTATTTGGCCCAATGGGATGGAGGGTGTTTGTGAGTCCTGATTGATACACAGACCATCATTTCTAGTTAAAGAGATGATAGAAGGGGCGTAACTATAGTGGAAGCCGACCCTGCGGCTGCAGAGAGGCCCAGGAGGTATAGTGGAGCCCATGAGACACTAATTCATATACCATTTCAATAAATATTGGTAAAACAGGTCAAACTCTAGACATTTTGGGGGCCTGAAAAATAATTTGCTGTGGGGCCGAGTAATATCTAGTTATGCCACTGGATGAAAGGGTCCCTAAAAGAAATCTGCAGCCATTGTCAGGCTGGTGAAAGGCTCTCTATCACCTTCCACAGAAAGGGATCAAGATATTATATAACTGGAGACGACCACACAAAAGGCACCCTAAGATACTATAAATGTATACCAAAAAAGGAATCATCCTGTACTAAACTCAATTTTATATGAATATTTTAGACTACAGTGGCCCTTTAACAATGAATCAAACGTCAGCAGTTTATGGGCCTAGGACGGGCTAGATTAAAGAGATTCTGTCATGATTTTTATGATGTAGTTTTTATTTCTAAATTACACTGTTTACTCTGCAAATAATTCACTCTACAATATAAAATTTCATTCCTGAACCAGTAAGTGTTTTTATTGTTTAGTTGTAATATTGGTGTGTAGGCGCCATCTCAGGTCATTTTGCCTGGTCATGTGCTTTCAGAAAGAGCCAGCACTTTAGGATGGAACTGCTTTCTGGCAGGCTGTTGTTTCTCCTACTCAATATAACTGAAGGTGTCTCAGTGGGACCTGGATTTTACTATTGAGTGTTGTTCTCATATCTACCAGGCAGTTGTTATCTTGTGTTAGGGAGCTGCTATCTGGTTACCTTCCCATTGTTCTGTTCTTAGGCTGCTGGGGGGAGAAGGGAGGGGGTGATATCACTCCAACTTGCAGTACAGCAGTAAAGAGTGACTGAAGTTTATCAGAACACAGGTCACATGACTGGGGGCACCTGGGAAACTGACAATATGTCTAGCCCCATTTCAGATTTCAAAATTAAATATAAAAAAAACTGTTTGCTCTTCGAGAAACGGATTTCAGTGCAGAATTCTGCTGGAGCAGCACTATTAACTATAAAATATTTTTCCCCATGACAGTATCCCTTTAAACATGTAGTGTAATTCACCTTGACCTTACCATAAAAACAGTATGGTGGCCAGTGCACATCTTTTTATACACATTAAAAGGCATTGCTCGTAAAGGCAGTTACACTTTATTAAAAATAAAGGGGATTTACTGACTGTTATATAAAGGTACCCAAGGTGTGCAAGCCATTGTTTAATAATTCCTTCCCTATTTTATTCAAAGTGACTTCCACATGTAGGTTTTAGTGACAGATATGTTCACTCCCCTGATGCTTAGACCATATTGGAATATACCCTGACCACACCAGAACCACTGCACCCCTTGCCTCACCCAAACCAATTACTGTATATAGTAACCGAAGATTCCAGAAAATAATAGTGTTTTAGGGCCCCTTGAAGTATCAATTGCAATAGGCTGCCCCAATTATACAATTATACAAGTTCCAAGGAAGGGTTACATTCTCAGACCAGTGTTCCCAGCTTCAGCCTATGGAAATGGTCAATTGAATGGCAGGATCATGTTCTCCTTGGCCCTTCTTTTTTGGTTATTCTGTTCTAATTTTCAGTCATTACGATATAATGGTATATATGTGTCATTTGGTGATTGATTTTGTCAAAGTGCAAATGGATGGAAAGAAAAGCAAACAAAGAGGTTAAAAATAGAGCCTGTTTAATGCCATACACACCCCAGAGCTACAGAACACACACTGAATCATAAACTAATAGAAGAACACACGTGGAACCAACTAAATCCCAACTGGTTGAAAATTACACTTCAACTTTAATCCATGTGAGTTTCTGTTAGGGATGCACCGAATCCACTATTTTGGATTCGGCCGAACCCCCCGAATCATTGGCGAAGTATTCGGCCGAATACCGAACCAAATCCGAACCCTAATTTGCATATGTAAATTCGTGGTGGGAAGGGAAAACATTTTTTACTTCCTTGTTTTGTGACAAAAAGTCACACGATTTCCCGCCCCTAATTTGCATATGCAGATTCGGTTTGTCCGGGCAGAAGGATTCGGTCGAATCCGAATCCTGCAGAAAAAGGCCGAATCCCGAACCAAATCCTGGATTCGGTGCATCCCTAGTTTCTGTATTCTAATGGCATTGGGACATGTTCCATCTAAGCTGCTGTACCATCTCATACCCAGGAATAACTAGCAACCAACCAACTGCCCGGCCAACTAGACCAACTGCATCATTGCAATCACTGCTTACTTTACTGCTGAGAGTTAAAGGCTACATTGCAATTCTGTGTATGAAAGCTGCTGCACTAGATGTATCCTCCAAAATGTCAGAAGCAACTTTCAATGCCACTTCCTTCTTTAGCTACATCTGCTCTTCTGGTATGGCTCAAAGTCTTGCACTGAACTACAGGGCTGATCAAGGTTAGTGAAGTCCTATTAAGAAGTGTTTTGGGACTAACAGGCCCAGGAAACATCACTAGCAAACAAAATCAAGAGTTTATTGTAATGCGTGAGTGTAAGGGTGTATAGGTCCCTGTAAGTTTTCCTATTTTGGTCTACAGATCTGTGTGGCCCATATTGGTTGTGGTAACTGACACACATGGCCAGATAAGTGCTTTGCTAATGAGTTGCTAATTATTTTCTCAGCTCATGTGGTCTCTAGAATAACAATCGCTGTCTTAATCAGTTCCTGTAGAACTGCATTTAGACATAAATGGAAACATAAATTAATTTATAATGAAAAAGCCATACTAAACAAAGGGGTACCACCCCTTTAAAGTCATTCCATGCAACTCCAAAAAGCTGCCTCCTGGTACGATAAGGGGGATAAAAGTGTCAAACTCCTGGCCATCCTCACTAAGGATCCCATGCAAATAACATTGATTCCCATGTTGTCCTCTGAGATGGGCCAGAAAATTCACAGGCAGGACCAGATTCTCTCAGAATTTGTTAAATTCTACTCTAACATATGCAGTATAGCTCCAACATGTAGTGCTCATTGGAGGCCCTTGGCAGTACCTAAATGACACTCTGATTCCTAGAAGACTCCCTAAAATCACTCAATCAGCAGATTACTCTGGATGAAATCACAGAAGCAATAGATATGTTCTGAATGACAAGTCTCCTGGCCTGGACGGGCTTCCCATTGAGTGGTACAAAGCACATAAACATTTAATAGCACCCAAACTCTGTTCCCTATTTAATACTATCCCACAAGGGGCACACTTACCCGATACTGTAGCTCTAAACTAGCAACAATCACACTTATACTTAAAGCAGGTAACCCCCTGGAGAGGCGTGGAGCATTTCAGCCCATTTCACTTTAATAATTAATTAATACATAGAGCTACAGATGTCATCATTAGGTGCCTCTTTACAAATATTTGTGCCAGGCACAGTGCCAGAAGGAGAGAGTAATGGTGTCATTGGAAACAGAAAAAGCCGTTGACACTTTGGAGTGGTCCTCCCTTTGGACCCTCTTCGCATGATATGGACTGGGAGACAGGTATGTTACATGGGTGAAAGTATTTTATGACTCCCCAAAAGCCAAAATATTTGTGAATACAGAGCTGTCACAGGAGTTCATTTTAGCAAGAGGCCCTAGGCAGGAGTGTCCATTGTCTCCTCTACTCTTTGGGGTATATTTACAAAAGAGTGAAGTTACAGATTGCGACAGTCCACTAGAGTGAAATTCCACCACTCTACATTCATTTCTATGGCATTTTTAAAGGCGTAATTATCAAAGGATGAACTTTCACCCATTGATAAAAAATCCCATAGAAATGAATGGAGAGAGGCGGTATTTCACTCTAGTGGACTGTGGTGGTCTCTAACTTCACTTTTTGATAAATATACCCATTTGCCTTAGCCATAGAGCCCCTAACTATCTGAATGCAGAAAAAACCCTATCATAAAGTGGCTAGAGGAGAAGATTTTGCTGTATGCGGATAAACTGCTGATTCCTAGCCAATACCAAAGAATCTCTCTTGGCACTCCTCCAGGTGGTTACCTACCAAATCATGGTTTAAGCAGCTAGATGCCTGTATCTGAGACTTTATCTGGGTGGGAGAACGGCCAAGAATAAGCATGCAAATGCTTCAAGACCCAGTGAAGAAAGTCTGCATAACCAAATAAAATCCATCTTATTTAGATTCCTGCAGTTGCAACATGCATTTCATGCCCAATTCCTCAAGGGTGCCCCACAAGTAGCTGAATCAACTTTGGAATGCTATCATTGGCCAGAGCTCTCTAAGCCTCTTAGCTGGTTCTGTGCCATCTTGTTATAAGGGCATTTTAATCCCATTAAACTTATACCTCAAAAATGGACCCATAACTCTGGGCCCATCTCTGAAAGAGGAAGCCTGGGAAGATATACTGTACTTGAGCAAATTCCAGAAACCAATATTTGTGTTCCAGACCTTTTATTCACACAAAATTCAGTTCAGGCTGGCACATATATATCATGGTTACCATAATGTTTGTCTCAAATGTTATCTGGATAGCAGTACTCCAGATGTTCTGGGAATGCCCCAAAATCCAGCAATACTGGGCCGCAATACTTGCATAAATCAATACCTCTCTTGGACTGCCTGATATACGGTCCTCTAGTGACAGACTGTGCTTACAACAACTTTTACACTACGCCAAAAAAAAAGCCATTTTATTGACTTGGAAAGTGAGAGCCAAGAGCAGGGAACCTGAGTCGGGTCTCATGTATTTTTGTTTTCTCGTGAATTAGAGTCCTTCAACCTGGGTACGGCTGACGCCACAGATGAAGTGCATGACAGATGATGCCTCCTAATCTATCTATTTGTATGGAAAAGCACACACACACATGCTATGTATAGTCTGTCAAGCAGATATTAGTCATATTTCAAGTGTAATTTGACAAAGGCCCAGAGGAATGCACCGATCAGTCACAATTAGTGCAAAGTCACACTCATATACCCGTAGATAATCAGCCGTTTATTATCCCTGTCACAGTCAGACGGCTTAGTGTCCCGTCTCACGTGCAACACATTGTTCACTAGAAAGTATTTACTCAGTATCCATGCAATATTTCTATAGCAAGGCAGAGTCACACGTCAACTGCATCTGGAAAGAACATCTATTTGGGTCCATATGTAGAACAAAATATAACGCACCATGCATGGGCAGAGCTTATCTGTCACCGTACGGTCTACCAATACTGATAGACCAATCATATCTTTCCTGACCATAACTAGTCATTCTAAGCAGGAGCAGGACACCAGTATGAACACAAATTGTGCCCTAGACCCCCTGTGTATTTAAATACCTTTACAAGTGTTGAACAAACGGATGGCAGGGGTATTTGTCAGTTTAAGACTAAGGGGCACATTCCCTCAAGGGCGAAGTGGCTAAGCGTCAATTCGCTAGCGTTACAGCCCGCAGGGATTAAGTCGATTTCCTAATGGGTGCAGGTGTTACTTCGCTAGCAAAGGAGATATACACTAGCGTTGCATTACACTCTAATGCCAGGCAAATTTTCGCTCTGCCGAATGGACGTAACTCTGCAAATTCACTAAGATGTGGATTTTACTAAACGCTACCTCATTTGCCAGATTTGCCTTCCTCTATTTTTAGTGCTGGCGTTTTTTCATTTTTCTGAGTGATAGCCTGCAGGTCCGTAAAATTTTTTTTGGGTAACCAGGTTCCCCCCTCCATTTACTAACATATGGAACATGAACTAAATAGTGGGCTCGTGTGTATTTATTAAGGTTCCCTGGACTTGTGTAATGTAATGTATTTGCTATAACATATACGTCCATGTGACTTTATTCGGAAACCCGTTATCCAGAAAGTGTTCTACATAAATAGGTGTGGCACACTTGCATCTAAAGAATTGGGTGCATTGGTGCATAAAACGCTGCTCCATTCCATCCGATTTGAGTTGCGCAATTGTGTCAGGTGCAACTCTCCCTGGCAACTGCAACAAATCTGGAATTTTTGTGGGGGAAAAATAGTCTGCATTTCAGGATTAAAACTTGGCAATTGAACTCAAAATTGCACTTTGCCCACTGCGTTTATTTATTGAATGGTGTCAATAAGCATCAACATTTGTGTCTATATTAGTCCTACAGGACAGACAGGGTGACATGTAAATGTATAAAAACATATATATACACATATATATATATACAGTAAATATATAAATATATATGAGAGAGAGATACAGTCTGTGTAAAGTCCTGTTTACTTATGCAGCTGTTCTTGGGTCCCACTGAAGCGCTTGCTAAGGGTTCTGTGTTATTTCAACTGACATGCTTGTCCGACAGCAATTGCCATTTCTCAGCTGTTTCCAAACCTACGGAGCAGTTCTTTTGAGAATCATTAAATGACAAGGAAAAGCGGAAAAAACAATGAAATCAGCAGAAGAGCAACATACCCAGTTAAATGCTAGCGCCATCATTTAAAAAACAAAACAAAATGTTCTTCTGAGATCAATATATTTTAGATTAGAGGTTACAGTGTATAACCTATACAACTTGTATATTGTACAATAGGTGGAATTTTATTTATTAATAATAATAATCATGTCTCATGACTCATGTAACACAGTTGATATTGCTGAGCCCTAATTATACCATATGGGTAAGGCTACAAGTTACTGATGGTACAGCTGATGTAGCTGCCATGAGCACTAGTGTAACTATAGGGGAAGCAGACCCTGCAGTCGTGGTCGAGGTCTGGCTAGCAGTGGGGCCTGGACAATGGGGTCTGCTCCCTCTACCCATCCTAACCACTCTATTTCAGCCTCTGGAAGAGGACGTGGAGAAGTTTTTGTGCATGCAGGGCCCCTCCAAAGATTTCTTGGTGTGTTGTAATTACGCCACTGGCTATGAGAAAACTATTTGAAATGTGCAGCAATATGCCTATTCCTTGTTGCAAGAAAGGCTTTATGGTGGGTTTATGAGGGTGTGCACCCTGAACCAGGCCAAGTAGTATTGGCTCCCATGGTTTGATCCCCACCCTGTCTGCTTGGACTACGTGGTTTCCTCAAAAATTGCTCCCCTTTACCACTGCTTTCCTTCCTCCCTTCCTGGTGATCACTGCCCCAAATTGCAGCTGGTTACATGACACTTCTGTTTACCCCCATGTCCCAGCTCTGGATAGGACGGAGTACAAAGGCCATATTATATTGTGTACTGTAAGGGATCTTATGGCGCTTGCAGACACTTTGCTGATCCCTAAGATGACTCACATGCCATCAGCTTTCAAGCAAAGAAACAGAGATTGAACACATATGTTAAGGAAATCTCCGATTTATCTCAGCTCCAGAGATGTGTTGTTTTAATTAGGAGGCCTTATTTTCTGCTCGTTTCCTCTTAAAGAAATATAACTCCAATCCTAGAGTTTAAAGGGAAGTACATGGTTAGTCTTTAGGTTTTCTCCTAGGAAAACAGATCCAGAGGTTAATTGTGTCTACCATGAAAAACACAACAGATGCCTTCAGCTGTCAACCCTGAGTTAAAGACAGGCTTCCATTTGTGGCTCTCCTTAGCCTACTAAATTGTGTAGATTTCCATCAACAGGCAAGTGGTGCTGTGCCACAGCAGGTACTCATGTTTCTATATGATGTAATAATGTTGTAGAGCAGTACATTTTTGGACATTTGAGTTCAATCACCCCCCTAAACTGCAACATTTTTTTAGGTCCTCACCTATCATATCTCCAGATTACAGATTGACGGAAACACTAGTATTATCACCAATTCAGCCTGGAGATTGACCATAAATAAGTGTGACAAATTTTACGCTAAGTGACCTTCAGGCTGGATTTTCAGGAGTATCTAGGAGAGAGAATTGGCACTCTCATTAAATCATAACCTAGGCCGCAAATCAGACCTCTTGGGTGCAGGGCCCCTATTGAAGGGGTCAGAAGTCTTGTCATTGGCGATTAGGAGAACCAGAATGTCAGCAAAGGGGTGAGATTTATGAGAAATTAATGGGCTTGAATGGATCAAGAGTGGATTTGGACTTAACAGGGTATGGACAAATTGGTTTATGGAGCTCATTTGTGAAGACAGCTCTGGATTAGGGAGCTGGTGTAGAGTAACTAGACATTCCTTTCTTTTCCAATTATGTTTATTGGTATTTTGAATAGACAGTAAGAGCAAAAGCAATAGCTCACAATAAAGTTTGTCAAATTACATAATAAAAGAAAAGAATTATTACATAACAACCCAATACAAATAAAACATCAAATATCGATTTTAAACAAATATTCCTATAGAAAAATAAAGTTATATAAAATAATATCTTCCTCTCTACCGACCAAACAAACAAAACATTTACTAAAGCTGATGATGAATTATCACATCATCAATTAATCTTGGAACTGCAATGAGTATATAGAAAATAATTTTTGTCTGAATTATACATAAACTTCTCCATAAAAACTCTATCCTTAGACTCCAGAATTTTAAAGTAGGGAGACCAAAGTTTTTTTTAAAGCCAATATTACCATATCTAAAACCTATTGCTTCATCCATGCAGAGGGACCTAAGATAGGATAAAATAACCTTTAAGTCTGGGGAAGTTTCCTGAATCAAATACAAAAAAAATAGATTTACGGGTAGCTGCAATGGACAGATGATGAAATATTTATACTTATTCCAATATTTTATCTTTGGAATGCAACTAGCAGAAGAAGTTACTTGATAATCAAGCAGTGCAAATTCAGGAGATAACTTAAGGTCAATGTTCAAATTTTCATTTAGGAAATTTTCAAGCTTGCTCCATAATTCAGAAATGAAAGGGCATTCTCACACATAGTGATACAGAGAAACACTCTTTAACTTTCATTTAGGACAATAAGAAAGTGTAATACCATCTGAGTTCTTCAAATAAAATAATTTATAGCTTAGATGGATCAATCTAAAGTGCTGAATTTAGAAACATTAATAAGGTCTTCTATCTTGATATAAATTGAGATAAATCCTGTTTTTGTGTGGGGTTTTCATGGTTGCAAACCTCTGCCTATTGCCCTGCCCAGAACATTTATTTTTAATGTTAAATGCAGCAATAGCCATAGATTTATAAGTAGATTCTTTTCTGGAACTGGATGTGAGATTTCAGAATGCTCAGATCAATTATATCCTTCCTGTAGTGACAGAATTACACCCCTTGTCCCAAATCAATGAAATGCATAGCTGGAATGTACAATAGTAACACAAAACAGTTTCAAGCGGCATTTGCTATTTCTTTTTTTTTTCTTGGAATCTAAACTCTCATTTTGTTCCACCAACAGCTGTGTTCCCCTGAACAGAACCCGAAGAATAAGCTGCCTGTTTATCGAGCGCAGAAAATCAATCCAGAGCAGCTGAGACAAAAATGCGTTTATTTCTGGGCACAAAAAGGCACAATATAGGCCAACCTGTACTCACTGCCTGCCCATAGACAAGGCTTTCCTGCATCTTACACACACTTGGGCCATTCAGACACGCAAGCTAGGGGGCATCCAAAGGGGCATCTACCTGCTCCCCCTTATGAATACAACACTGCTGAATGCAGGTGGCATCTGATTTTCCTGTTTAAGCTGTTAGTAAGATGCTCAGCAACAAACTCAGTTTCACAGTGATTCATGAGGATTTCATGACCTGCATGAAAAGCAGTTGTTGTTGTTGTTGGTTCAAGTCTTCCTAAGAGGTTCAATCTTTGGTCAGGCCCCTCCTTAGCTCATAGCAGTGCTACATTGGTGTACTAATAATTCAGCCCCCATTTCCAAGAATATTTAGAGCAGAAATTTTTACCAGAAATCTCACCCTAACTGACCCTTAGGGCAGAGACTCAAAGATTCGGGGAGATTTAGTCGCCCGGCGACAAAACACCTCTTCTTCGGGCAACTAATCTCCCCAAAATGCCTTCCTGCCGGCTAGAATCTAAATCGCCCATTTTTTGAAGTCACCCGAAGTTGCCTCACGAGGAAACTTCAGGCGACTTTGGAAAACGAAGAGCTCCAAGTGCCATCCCGCTGGCGATTTTAATTCTAGCCGACGGGAAGGCTTTTTGGGAAGACTAAATCTCCCCGCATCTTCTGGAAAGTTGAGCTTTCAGGTGTATCTAGGAGAACAAATTCCCAAATCTCATCCTAACTGGCATTCAGGTCAAGGACTGGCAGTCCCACAGTTTGGGAACCTGAATCTGTTTTTACTAAAGCCTTATCCTAATTTAATTGCAGCTGTCACCCTTCCGTAAGGTATCACCTGATGTGTGTGGGAAGTCCTAATTCTAGAATTATAGAGGAACCAATGCGAAGGCAGTTACCCATTATTGTCAGCTAATGGTCAGGCTACATTTCCTTTCCATGTGATTTCAGACCCCACTAGTAGCGACATGGTTAATTCTGTTGGTGACTCGTTCACGTTCGTTAGTTCAGGTGGAGTTTAATCAAATCATTTATCATTTTTTATTAGCATTCAGGCAGACAAAACAAAATCTGCTTTGTATCAGGAGACATACTGAACCAGATGAAGTGGCAAGGGGCTCTAAAGCAAGAGACTTCTTACCGTGCATATCGCTTCATTTGTTTTGTATTTACAGAGTAATAATAGTAAATAATTAGGGCCTTAAAAAACAGAAAAAAAAATATAAATATATATCATATCAAAGTTGCCAAATTATTACATATCTTCACTAACCAAATGCCTTTGTTCCACCCAATTAAGGACATCAGAAAAGGTGCTCAAAGCAATTATTCATAACATTTCCCTCATAACAGCCCCAAACATTGCGTGGAGATCTCAATAAAGGACACGTAGGGGCTACAAGGTCATTATGTAAAGCTGTAATGAAGTCAAAGTCAAATGTAAATAAAGGTTAGGTAGGGGGTAGGCTTCACTAGTGCAGTGCATAGAGCAAGGGAGTTATGTATTAATGCCTGCCTTGAGCAAACATAAGCATGGGGATCCCGACATGTCACTCCTTCTTGTACAAGTGTCCCATTCACAGTCAGCTACTTTCATTTCAGGGGATAAGCCACTGCAAGTTATATAATACCTGAACCAAGTTATATAATAATTGAACTTTTCCACCACTGATATTTACTGGTTGCAGCCTGAGACACAATTCTTTGCACTTCAACAATCCCTCTGTATGTACAACCACCTGCCCAGCTAGCCAGTGTCGGACTGGGATGCCAGGGGCCCACCAGAACACCTGATACTATGGGTCCACTTTCCAAACTATTATTCCTCTCTCTCATGGCAACAGGACATTATATTTTCATTACTTTAAAACATTTTTTGGCGTTGCTGTTCTTTTATTAGCATCAGTGGACAATTTTGCATTTGTTTGCACCACTGTGAGTTTTTTTAAATTCTGGCAATATGTTTAAAGCAGTTGCTAATCTTCTAACTGGAGCCTTAGTTGCCCTTTCTAAGAATAATAATGACACATATACTGAACGTTTTGTTTCTAAAAGACTTCAAGAACAACGTGTTTTCCCATGAGGCCTTCTACTGACTGCGCTTTGTTATTCAGAGCTACAATAAATAAATCACCCCGCACAGGTCTATTTAGGGGGACCCTGGGGCTGCCTGTGGTAACGCAGCATGTGTAATTCAGAGCCAGTGGCCTGTCACTCTCGGGCTATTTCTGACACTCTACGTGGGATACTTTTATCTTTGGCCTTTGTTAGCCCCAGCTCTATTGCTGTTTCATTCTCTATGTGAATAATCAATCAGGACTCATAGAGAGTCTTTCAGTCTGTCTTTACCTCCATTACTGGGATTCGATTAAACAGAATAAAGGCATAAAATGTTAAATTATGAATTCACTAGGACACATACTTCCAAAGTAAAAGTATTGTTTGCTCTGGCTGACAACAATAATAGTGCTGTGCAATCTCCCTCTCTGCTAGTTACATTCATACAACCTGTCCAAGCAATGGCCCATCTATAACAGCCCAAAATCATGGCCATATAGTCTCAAGGCTAGTGGAGATGGCTTCCTCCTTTTCACTTTCCCAGCTGGCAATGATTTCCATATTAGACCCTTACCAACAAGGGTGTTTACATTGGATTTAGCAGATCAGCTAGTGTTATCATTGCTTAGCAATCAAGGAGGGAAAGAATAGTATTAAAGGCGAGTGAACCCTGCTTTCATAATATAGTACCGATATACTGTACAACCTCCTTTCTAAATCACATCATTGTGTCATTGTAAAACACTTACATGTGGCCAACTCCATGTTGTAGCTCCCACCTTTCCAGTTATAGTCAGGTAAACCCACTGGTGGCCAATAAAAGGGCAACCAAGTTTGGGAGTTTTACTTTGAAACAGCAAGTAAGTTGCAAGTAAAAGTAAAGGGGGCCACAGATGTACAGATAATATTGTACAAAAAACTTTTTCGTACGATTGTATACACCTGTATATCTGACGATTCAGCTCTACACGTGTGTATTGAAATTATTGATCTTTCTTGGAAAGATCTTTTCCAAGAAGGATCGTAATTGTTATGTCTATGGCCACCTTTAGTCCCTTTATAAAATGTATAATGAAGCAATAGAATTCTTAATGAATCAGATGAAAATTGAGCGTAGGACTGGCCAGATATGGGATGACTTTGACGTAGTTGGCCAGCTTAAATATATTGCAATATATGGACAAACAATCCCTGTTTTGTTTAAAGGGTAAGGCATTTTTAATAGCTTAAAGGAGTACTAAACCCCCCACGATGTTAAGTCCCCACTGGGCCCCCTCCCTGCCCCCTCCTGCACAGTCTTACCCCAGAATTCTGTCCCCTCTTGAAATAGTGACCGCACATGCAGAGTGAGTGCAGCGGAGCTCACGGACGCCATCTTCCGGCACTTCGGTAATCTTCATGTCTTCTTCCTCCCCTTCGGCAATTTCCATCTCTTTCGGCACATGCACAGTTGTTACAAGCCAGTAGATTGCTCCAATTGCGCATGCAGGAACAAAGAAAACAGGTACCGGCACACAGGGCGCAATTCAAGTAGGGGACTAGCCCCTTATGTGTTTATTTAGTCAACACAACGTTTCGGGGGCAGTTCCCCCTTCGTCAGGTGTTTGCATATCCAACTGCACATGCACCATTACGCCACTGACCGAAGAGAAAAAGATGGTGGCCATGAGCTCCGCTGCGCTCACTCTGCATGTGCGGTCACTATTTCAAGAGGGGACAGAATTCTGGGGTAAGACTATGCAGGGGGGGCCAGGGAGAGGGCCCAGTGGGGATTTAACATCATGGGGGGGGACTTAGTTCTCCTTTAAGGCACAAAATGGTTCAATGTCCTTAAAGGACCAGTAACATCAACCTCAAAAAAAATTTGTTAGTATAGAACGGAAAAAAAAACACAAAGACAAATGTAACTATTAACTTGCTAAGTCTTTATTAAGAAATAACTTATAAAAACTCCATTTGCGCTCCTCTTCAGAAAAGGCGATCCGGCAATCCATTGTGTGGCACTCGATTTCTCCTCCTTACTTTCCTTATAGGAGATAGCCAGGGAGGAGAAATGGAGCGCTGCATGATGGATCGCCGCTGTGCAGCCTTTTCTGAAGAGGAGCGCAAGCGGAGTTTTGGTAAGTTATTTCTTAATAAAGACTTGGCAATTTAAAAGTTTTTTAAAAAAATTATTTTACTGATCCTTTAATATATTGATAATGGGTTGAGAGCAGAGGACCTCTTGTATTTGTCTATGAGAACTTACCTGTGCCCATGTAGCAGGTAGAGAAGGACAGTGCAATGGCACAAACTATTGTATTAAATCAACCCTTTAATTTCTGAGATTATACAATTCTTTACGAATACCACAAGGCTAATAACAAGATTAATACTTTTTACATGCAGAGTTTTAACAGGTATAAGTAGAAGTGAACGAAATAAAAAATACAAGTTGAGTGAGAAAAAGAAAATCCCTAGTGAGAAAGTAGATGGCAAATAGTTGAGGAGAGTCTTGGAAACTTTTAGAAAGCCATTTTTATACAATAGTCTGCAAAGGCCACCCTACCTCCTCCCCAGCCACATCACCCAGATTCCTCTGTACCGGAAGCCCAAATGCAGAGTTGTGCAGAGAGCTCGGTGGCTGACATTTTTGGCCACATCACATCCTATCCAATCTCCAAGTGGAGCATGAGTGCTGGAAACTATAGAGCTCCTGACAGTATGCAAGGCAGGCAAACATGGTGCCCACTGACCCTGCAATGCAATTTTCAGGCAGTACAAATGATGCAGTTGCATGAAAATGGTTTTACTTTTCCTTTAAAGGGATTCTGAAGCTTAACAAACAAAGAATGGAGTTTGATTCTCAGGACCCTATATCCAGATTGCTCTACTTAAGGTGGCCATACACGGGCAGATTAAAGCTGCCGATATCAGTCCTTTAGACCGATTCGGCAGCCCATGTGTTGGGGCTCCTGACGGGTCCTCCCGATCTATATCAGGCCAAAAATTGGTCAGATATCGATCGGTCAAGTTTGATTTTTTTCTACGTTCCAGGTCCTGTGATCTGTCGGAGCCCATTCGTAGTTTTGTAATCCCCCAGGGCCCAAAGTTCTGATTTATCCGATATCGCCCAGCCGTTAGTGGGCATATTGGGTTAAGATCTGCTCGTTTGGCGACCTTATAGTGTATGGCCACCTTTACAGCATCCCGAAAGCTAGAGGTCTGCAGCCAGTCTAGCTAAAGATGGCAATACACGGGCAGATTAAAGCTGCCGATATCGGTCCTTTAGACTGATTCGGCAGCTTATCTGCCCATGTGTGACGGATCTTATAGTGTATGGCCACTTTTAGGACATCTAAGGAAGTTATTTCAGGACACAAATCCTGAAAATTGGGTGTTTCAAAATGTGTCATCCCCAGGATGTCCTGCCCTGGTGTAACATCCTATCAGTTTAACTGTAAATGACACTCCATGCCATTTCTGTATTTCATGTCCCTCCTTACCCATGTGTCAGCTGTACCTGCCTAATCATTGGGAATCATTGCATCCACTGGTGCAAAAAAATTATTTCGACATTATACACGTTAAACTGCATTTTTTTCAATGTAGAAAAGGATTAGTATTGAGGTGATTCTAATTATAGTCTGACTCATGGCCAAGCGTTCCACACGGTGAAGATGAATTATGCGTATGAAGGAAATTGAGTGGGCCAGGCTGTGTTTTTTGTTTAGTGCCAATCGGTTTGTTTTGTGGGTCTTTCAAGTTAAAGATTATGAAAAAAGAGATTAAACCCTACAGAGCTCAAGCCAGAATCTATAAATATGTTTTTTTTTTCCTACGAGAAATAAGATTTTCAGGATTGCTTATACAGTATAACACACTTTTGTCATTATATAACAGGATGTGGGAGGAAGAAAAGTAATGGCATTGTATTAACACAAGTACAAAATCTCACTCAATTCATCCCTGTGATCTGCAGAGAAGCCATTTACACAGTTGTAAGCAAATTGAGCCTTAAAATTCCAACTCTAAAATGCAAGTGAAGCTTAATGTAAGTTGTTCTTTTGACATTGTTGCTTTTATTCCATACTTCTTGCCTTTCTGTTCCTACAGATGTTAGAGAGTAGAATGGATATCTTTCTACTGATATGTCCAGCCTATTGGTCTTTGTATAGACACCTTTCACTTCCCTGTCTGCCAAAAATCAGTCGGATGAGTAAAAATATACATACATATCAATTGGGCAGGTTTGAAAACTCTGGACAAGAACTGCACCAGTATATTGATGGACTCCTCATCGGACAGGTCTGCATAGGCCTGGACATATTAGCTTGACAATATATATTTGGGCATGTGAAATGGTTCTGGCCTTTGCTACTGGGGTTATGACAAAACACTGTCTGAAGAGATAATTTAAGCAACTGTAAGAACTGTGCTATAATAATATCAATATAATAAGTCAATACATTTTGTCTGCTCCATTAAGCAATGTGGGTAAAGTTAATGGCGGCTCCATTACATGATTATGGCTACGGTGGCATTTCAGGAATGCCCTTGACATTGTTTATGTATTACATTGGTTTGTTTAGATCTGACTCTTCTGTTTGTTCCAATGAAATATGATGGACACATGACAAAGGAATGTTTCAGTGTGACAAGAGGTATGCTAATTGCACGTTTCATAACTAGGGAAGAGTTTATATATTCTGCACCTAAAAAAATACCAATAGTGCATATTTTAGTTGTTACAGAGAGAACATTGGTTTAGTTCCTTGGGGGCAGTGTACAAGGGTGAAACACAGAACTCCAAAGACTCTGTTAAGATCAGGCCAGGATTTGTGAGTAAGATATAAAAGTCTATGCTTAGTTTAGGGGATACAGGTCAACCATATAATCTGGTTGCCACTACTGAATACCGAAAGTATGGCAAACAAGTATGTGCAATGTGGACTAGTAGTGGGTACTGAGCCAGGGATAAAGAGTTGGTATTAGCCAGGATAGTAAGTGGGAGCTGGAGCACAGAGGGATTTAGATTTGCCAGCGGGGGTGTGCTCAAAATTTAAATTTGCCCCTGAATATCCAACAATGAGATTGAGATTTTTACTACAGAGGTTTTAATGAGCTTATATCAGTGCAGGTCTTTTTGGGGGTTCCAAGTCTCCAAAATTAAAAAGACCTTGCACTCTCTCGAAATTATTTTTTTATTACAAGTTACATATTATTGAATTAGAGAGGGTGCAGAGAAGGGTAAAAATGGAAAATCTTAGCTATGAGGAAAGACTGGCCAAGTTGAGGTTGTTCACGCTGGAGAAGAGGTACTAAATGGGTGATATGATAACTATGTATAAATATATAAGGGGGATCATATAATAATCTCTCTAATGTTTTATTTGCTAGTGGCTTCCAGATGACATGTGGGTACCCATTCGATTAGAAGAAAAGAGGTTCTGGCTAAATATTCGGAAGGGTTTTTTTTACAGTGAGAGCTGTGAAGATGTGGAATTCTCTCCCTGAATCAGTTTTCTGGATAATACATTAGATAGGTATAAGAAGGGGTTGGATGGTGTTTAGCAAGTGAGGGAATACAGGGTTATGGAAGATAGCTCATGGTACCTTTTTGATTGATCCAGGGACTGGTCTGATTGCCATCTTGGAGTCAGGAAGAATTGTTTCCCCCTCTGAGGCAAATTGGTGAGGCTTCAAATGTTTTTTAGGCAGGTTATATATAGACTTAAAAGATTGAACTTTTCAATCTTTTTTTCAACCTAACTTTCTATGTTACTCTGTATATTCAGTAAATGTTGCATGTTTCTAAATGTGCTACAAACACTTTGCAAGGGTGCACAGCAACTCAGGACTGGCTCTGGACTATGTAAATCAGATATTTCCAAATTGTAGAGCAGCAACAGTCAATAAAAGTTTTAGTTTGATCGCTTATCTTATCTGGATACACTTGATACACTGTATCCAACCTTCACAGGTGGTGCCACACAAAATACAAATCCAAACCAATAATAATGACATACTTCCTTCTAAAACACAAACAAGAGCCCCCTTTTACTATGATATACAGCTCGTAATTAGTGTTCCTCATCCACTAACAGAATCCACTGATCATTAAAGGGAAGACCAGGCTGTGTCCAATCCATGGCAATCCCCATTCATGCACCAATGACACCAAAGATGAAAGTTATTGATACTAACTGACCTAACAGTTATTATTTATAAATATGTATTCATAGTTATAATAATATTAATAGTTTAATTTTAATTCAATTAGTATGAAAGCATGCAGGCCATTGCTATCTGGTGTTTGTGGCCCTTTAACAAAAGGAGGCTGCTCTAGATCTATACGTTGGATACTTTATTCCCCAAAGAAAAACCAGCAGCTGGTTCATGCTCGCGGTAATGAAGTATGGTGCGTGTTTGACAGTTGGTTTATTTCTTTTGAAATTATTGTTTCTTTTTTCTCCTTGGAAATAAATTCTGCCTTATGCTCTGGGTCAGATTTACAGGTTACGTCAATCTGTTGTGCGCCTTCCCCATCCCCCCCCCCGACAGTGCTGACCCATGGCCCCAAACCCTCTCACCCATATGGATAAAATAAACAGAAATCATTAATCCTTCCAACACACTTTCCAGTAATAATAGTAAAAATCTAAAACAATGGAGAGGATGGATGTGTGTTTTCCAAAAAAACTGCACCAGCCTGAGCAGACCTGTAATTAATATGTGGATGATGTTAGGCCCCCCATTTGCGGGCACACATGCACATGTTTCCGCCAGAGCACTGGGGATTTGGAGTGTAAGAAATTGAAAGAGCTGACAAATCTCTTGCGTGTCCCCAGTGCTTCAGAATGAATTAGGATGCAGTAGATTAGCATCTTGCAGCCCTAAAACAGGGCCTTTGTAGCCTTCCCAATAATCTAGGCCTGAGCCTGGGGGTACTTTCCTTTTGAGTCACTATGCCAAATGCTTGCCCAGGAGGTAACATAATAAGTTATATTGAAAAAAGAAGCACGTCCATCAAGTTCAACCTTAAGTCTGTCTATAACCTGCCTCACTGCTAGTTGCAAAAAAGGAAGGGTGTGGATATCCAGTATTCATTATTGTAGATATCAAGGTTAACTTACCAATATTAGCAGGGGTTCCAGGTGTTCAAGCCCCAGATCTTCAGCTTGGGGAGGCAATTTTGCATATTTGTGTTTAATAGTAGGCTTGCACAAACCGGACTTCACTCCAATACTTGATGGAGATAAAAAGTATTTTATTTAACAAAAAAAAACATCTCAAAAAGTAGCCTTAAGTTTTTCGTGGCTTGTGGGTAATTTGTCATAGGCTAGTTGATCCAGAGGAAGGTGAAAACCCACATTTGAAGCCTCTCCAATTTGCCTCAAGGGGGAAAATTCCTTCCTGATTCCTTCGAAGTTGCGCCACCGTTGACTTCGCCGCACTCCGCCAGGGCGCCGCTAATTGACAAAAATCTGAAGTTGCGCTCAGGGAGGCGAAAGGTAGCGAAGTTGCGCTAGTGTTAATTCATCAAGCAAAGCGAAGTTACACTAGCGATGCCTAATTTGCATATGGCGCCAAGTTAAAGTACAATGGACGTATATGTAGCAGCAAATACATTACACTACACAAGCCTGGGAAAGCTTCATAAAATAAAAGAGTTGTTATTTTGCCCTACACATGTGCCCACTGTATAGTTTAGGTGCCTTATGTTAGGAAATGTAGGGGGGAAGGAGGGTACCCCAAAAAAAAATTTTTTGATCTTTTTTAGCCTATCGCCCTTAAAAAAGTAAGAGATGCCAGCGTTTTTTGGGACTTAGAAAAAATTTCAACTTTTTTTGAAGCAAGCCCTATCTACTCTATTGCACTTCGCCTGGTCTGAGGTGGCGAAGGCAAGTCTGGCGCAAAAGGTAACGTTCAGTAAAATGCGCAAGTTAGTGAATTAGCGTATTTACATCCCTTCGCCATAGCGCAACTTCGCCTGGTTTAAGGGTGCGAAGTAGCGCTAGAGTAGGTCCACTTCGCTAGCGAATTTACTCCAGCGCCCGTTAGTAAATCGGCGAAGTAACGAAATGACGCCATGCTGGTGAATTTTTGCTAGCGTTAGTCACTTCGCCCTTTAGTAAATTTGCCCCAAAGATGGTAACTAGACCAGTCCCTGGATCAACTAGTACTATAAACTATCTTCCATAACCCTGTATTCTTTCCTTTGCTAAAAAGCCATTCATCCCCTTCTTATACCTATCTAATGTATCAGCCTGTACAACTGATTCAGGGAGAGAATTCCACATCTTCACAGCTCTCACTGTAAAAAACCCCTTCCGAATATTTAGGCGGAACCTCTTTTCTTCTAATCGGAATGGGTGACCTTGTGTCAGCTGGAAAGACCTACTGGTAAATAAAGCATTAGAGAGATTATTATATGATCCCCTTATATATTTATACATAGTTATCATATCACCCCTTAATCTTCTCCAGCGTGAACATCTCCAATTTGGCCAGTCTTTCCTCATAGCTAAGATTTTCCTTTTACCAGCTTAGTTGCCCTTCTCTGTACCCTCTCTAATACAATAATGTCCTGTTTGAGTGCTGGAGACCAAAACTGTACGGCATATTCTAGATGGGGCCTTACAAGTGCTCTATACAGTGGAAGAATGACCCCCTCCTCCCGTGACTCTATGCCCCTTTTAATACAGCTCAAGACTTTGTTTGCCCTTGATACTGCTGACTGGCATTGCTTGCTACAGCCAAGTTTAAGGGCAGAGCCTCACGAGAAAACTTCAGGCGACTTCGGAAAACGAAGCACCTTAAATGCCATCCCGGACTTCCCGGCGGGAAGCAGTTCAGGGAATTTAGTTGCCCCAAAGAAGAGGAGATTTGTCGCAGAGCGACAAATTTATGTATTGTATATGTACATGTATGTTAAATGTTATTAAAATGTATATAAATATATATATATATTAAATGCTGTTCTATTTGACATGGTGGAAAAGTTAAGGAGACTGCTAGATGCTCAAGCCTTGTGTTAACAGAAGAGCCTGCAGCTGCCTTATGTCCACCCGCACACGTCTCCCACTTTATGGTCATTAAGGTGGCACTCATTTCTTTCTCAACTCTGACCCCATCTCATGATTCTGAGCTTCTAGCAAAGTAAACTTTACACTGATTTATGTTCTGCACTTTCCCTGCTGTTGCACACTTTAGCAATGTCGCCTCCCTACTGAGAGATCAGCTCACTCACATAGCAACTTAATCAAGTGATAAAAGCCAGACTCTGCTGTCAGATTTACTCAGGCCTCATCAAAACAATAATCACAGGCACGGTGGAAACGCCACCCTTTCATTATGATGTAAAACTTCACACTACTTTGTTTTTTATCCTTAACATTTAGGGCAGAGACACACGGTCAGATTTGGGGAGAATAGTCGCCCAGGCCCCCCAGTCCAACCCTGCCTTAGACCGTGGGCCACCTTTCCAAACAATTATTCCTCCTCTCCTCACTCAACCTCTTTATTCTCCTAGGCGGGAATATAATAAAATTTGCAAAGAGCAAAACTTTGCAAAAAAAAAAAATCGCTTGTTGCAATGTAATATTCTTCGTTGGGCTTTTATTGCATTGCGAATCTTAATTGCACATTGCGAACCTTTAACACCTGCTCTGGAGTTTCGTTAACGATTTTGTCGCAAACAATGGTTTGCAATTGAGAAATTTTATTACATAAACTGTGAACATTCGCAAAAGCAATTTAGTCTCAAACTTTGCGAGGAAGTCGTTGAAGTCTTTAGTCAGTCAAAAAGGGTGCCGCGACTTTTGTGTCGCTTACGTTCACAAAAGGTGTTTGCGAATGTTTTTTGCGCTAACAAAACATATTACATTGCCCACTAGCCTTTTATATTTACTTAATATATTCTTCCATTATTAAAGGGGAACTCTGGCTTACAAACCAAAATTTGATAAAGAGGCCCACATAACACAGAAACCCCTAATATACCCATCACAGTTACCTGTTTCTTCAAAAAGTATAAGTAAATGCCATTTTCTAAAACACTGATGTTACAAATTGTAACAACTTCTCCACATCCTACAGACAGCATGCAGGAACTACATAACCCACAATGCATTGCACTGTGATGTTCCTTTCCTTATTGAAATCACATGTGCAGGGAATTGTGGGGTTTGGAGGATGCAGGCTGAGGACAGATGGCTGTTGATACAAAGTAACAGTAGTCAGCCAGCTCAGCAAAGTAGTCAGACAGATCAGCAGGATAGCAGGGGGCTGGGCTTAGGGAACTGTTCCAAACCATTTAAAATCATGAAAAGTCTACATAGTTTTAGTTTTGTTTTAAAAGCAGGAGGAGCCATTAAGTCTATTCTGTCTCTATTGTAGAATTTGTGTCTATTGACATGAGGGAACCCTGGAGCCACCTACACCGTGACTGTGTCAGTAATATCAGGGCTTCCATTGTGGCCTCCACAAGCTTATGACCATTGTGAGCCCATTTTATGGTCTAAAGTCCATTTCTCCCCCCTATATAACTATTTATTTGTCAAAGGAAGCCTACATGAGAAATGCTGGGTAAGCACCTACACAATGCTGCAATTATTTTTCTAAGGTTTAGGGTTAGTTTTATTATACCTCTCTATAACATGGAATATATATCACCGGCAAAAAAAAAGATAAAAAATTAAGTTACCGCTGCTTATGGATTGGCTATATTTACCCTTTATTAATGCTGAAGAGTCTGTTTCTGGTGTTGGCAAACACACTTCCTCTGATTCCCATTAAATTGATTTCCTCCTGTTTATTGTTCTTTTCTCTTCCCTTCTGCTAAAGAGTTCGGCCACATCATCTCCCCACACAAATGTCAACACTTGTCTGCGAAAGGTAAAAATCTAATTTTTAAAACTCGGATTTATTAAATCGCCCCCGAAAACATGAATAAAATTAGAATCAAATTTAAAAAACTCAATTTGAGTTTTTTCTCCGAAAAAAACCCGAACGTCAGAAAGGCATCAAACAACTCCAAATTGATCCCTGGCCTCTGCCATTGACTTAAACAGCAATTTGGCAGGTTTTAGGTGGTGAATAGTCGAATTACAGTTCTTAAAGGGCCAGAGTATGATAAATCTCAAAAATCTAATTAGAATTTTTTTAAAACTCAAATCGAATTTAAATAACTCCCTAGTCGAATTTGACAGTTTCGATCACAAATAAATTCGAATTTCGAAATCAAATTTTCAATTCGACCCTTGATATATCTGCCCCATACTGTCACCATGTTATTTCAATTTTTTTTTACAATTCCGTTATTTTAAATCAAATTAGTGGTTTGGGTTTTTTTTTAACTTTTACCGTTTATAAATTCAGTGAAGCTGTTTACTTTGCCTAAGATGAGCCCTATTGTTATATCAGCCACAAGCATTTCAAGCAGCAGCGCTGCAGAAAAAAATGTTTATTAAAGGGGAACTCCACCCAAAATAACAATGGACGTGTGTCTTCTTTATTACAGGTATCTTCTTACATTAAGAGGAAGGGAAAAACTCATAACATAGCATAGTGTACTGTTGCTTTTTAATCATAATGTAAAATAAAATTTGCCTTTTTAAACTACAATTTCTGGCTCCTGGATTGCAGATTAACCTTAGTTTCTACTTAAATCAGGGACCCGTTATGATACCACTGTTTTTGAGTGGTCCATAATTAAAAAAGGGATAGATGATATAGTGATTGTGTGCAAATGTTTATTTAACCAACAATGGGATCTTAAAAAGGGCCTACTGATTGATGCCAGGGGACATAGATAAAGGGATTTAATAAAATGCATTTAATTAGATATAGACATAGATGTATTAAGAAAAATACACAGTTTGTGCATAACTGTCGCCTTCAAGATAAAAAGAGTATGATAGAAATCTTTGGACATCTATGGAGACCATGCCATGGTCTACCAGTTCTACCAGGGGGCTAAGGACTGTAGTTTTATTTCACCATTGGCTCTGGTAATCGGCTATTTAGCCTTGCTAATAATTATATACAACGTGTATGTAGAGGGTGGGTGCAGTATCAAAGGACAAACAAAGTTGTTCTTTCTGCTGTAGAAAAGCCAGGACAGTAATAAGCCTGTAAGCATCAGGTGAGTACCCGATTGGGAAAATAATTCAAGGTGATAGGAGATGTTTGGTGACAGCATATCGGCTTCTTGGCCAAGTTCCGGGGCTATAAAACAAACCCCAATTTGCTCTCTAATGGAATTCGAACACTGCCTTTTTATATTGAAACTGCATCGCGGCAAAGTGTTAGAAATTAGCATTATTTACTTTTCTCATCTGGGCCCTACACTCTTGAATCGCTGGCTTTATGGGCTCTCCTTGTCCATTTATGAACACTCTTCGAACATGATCAGAATAGAATTCAGACCCAAAAAAGGTGTATTTCTACCTACTGTGTAAATCAAGGAGCTTCCATGTTTTGTGCAAGATCAGGAGATGCAGGGCTGTAAATATTATAAGCTGGGGCCCCAAACTAAAAGACCAAACATTATATTGATATACCTGGGACCCTTTAGCTGTTGTTGAACTATATATATATATAGATATATATATATATATAGATATATATATATATATAGATATATATATATAGATATATATATATATATATATACATATATAGATATATATATATATATATATATACACATATATATATATATATATATATATATAGAGCAAAGAAAAAAACCGCACACACAGGACTTATGAAGTGCAAAAAAAATAAAAAATGTATTATTATTATTATTTATTTTTTTATTATTTTATTTATTTTTTTTGCACTTCATAAGTCCTGTGTGTGCGGTTTTTTTCTTTGCTCTATGTATGATTGACTATAACCTGCACCCGGGCAATTGCCTAATGGATTGAGAGTGCTCCAGCTGCTAGAATGAGTATATATATATATATATATATATATATATATATATATATATATATATATATATATATATATATATATATATACAGTATATATATATATATACATATATATATATACATATATATATATATACAGTATATATATATATATACATATATATATATATATATATATATATATATATATATATAATTTATATATATAGATATATATATATATATAGTGTGTATGAAAGGAATCCTGAGAATATGGACATCATCTCACGAATATGAAGATTATGAGAAAGTTGTAAGTTATTTTTTGCATAACATGAACCTATAATTATTATTTTGATAGTAAACCTGCTGCAGAAGGAGTCTAGCAGCAGAGCTTCAGACACATCGAAGTGATGAGAAGTGGGTTCTGGGAGGGAGGTTTGTTGCAAGTTGCAGTAATCTAGGCAGGTTAGGATAAGGGAATGAGTGAGTGTTTAGAAGTTCAGTTTTAAAAGGCATTGATTTATCCACAAGGAGAGAAACCAGCAAATACAAGGAAATTAATAAAACGATACATTTAGGGGCACATTCTCTAAAGGGCGAAGTGACTAATTTCGCTCTAACGGGCGCAGGCGTAATTTCACTAGCGAAAGAGACACATGCTAGCGATCATTCGCACTCTATCACCAGGCAAATTTTCGCTCATGCAAAGTGACGTAACTAATTCAGTAAGATGCACATTTTTCCTGTGAATCCCCAGTGCTTGGGAACCAATGTAGGTGTGGTTAGGTGCAATGCTGCCCCCTAAAATTCTGCCCTCCTAGGCCTGGGCCTTTGTGGCCTTTCCTCAAATCTGGGCCTGAGGAGACTGGCTTTTCCATGCTGAGCTGCACTTTGGTGAAATGTCACCAAGTGACTGGAGGAAGAAACACAAAATCACTCCTAAAAGACTGTGTGTGGATAGATTTTGGTTTCTGTGCACACCGTTCTGGGTGTTAAAGTGGGTGTTCATTTTTTTTTATAATAAAAGCTAGCCATGCTGCATAAAACTGGTAAAGGTGGCCTTTGACTCCCGTTTGTTTGCCTATGATACCTGCTGACCCTAGTGTGTGTGTGAATGTGACAGGGATCTTAGATTGTAAGCTCCACAGGGTCAGGGACTGATGGGAATCGGGCGTAACTAAGGGGAACAGACCCTGTGGCTGCAGGGGGACCCAGGAGGTATAGGGGCCCCATGAGGCCCTAAATAATGAGCATTTAAAACATATATTGGTAAGAAAGGGACAACCTCTTTGGTTATGTTAGGGGCCTAAAATTAATTTGCTGTGGGGCCCAGTAACATCTAATTACACTACTGATGGAAATGTATAATCTTTGTAAAGTATTGTGAAATATGTCAGTATGTTTCATTGGACAGTTAGGTTAGGATTCAATTTTCTTTCATTATGTAAAGTTTTATTTTTTTACTGTTTATTCTGTTCAAATGAAAAAAAAAAGAAGATCCCCAATTCTAAGCAGCATATATGTTCTCTTGAGATGCAAATGTATGAAAATAATGAGGTTTATTAGGACCAACTGTTAAAAATCCCTCCCGTGATGAAGACATCTGCAGCCTTGAGAACACAAGACACAGACAGTGACGGCAGTTCATTTGTAACTGAGGTGAAGACAAGGGAAGATGGCTTGTTCTTGGTTTCTAGCACATGAGATAAACCATATGTACAAGAGAGATACAAGAGATGCAATGTTTGTGGGTTAGTAACACACTCACCAACTGAAACTCCTAAGGACTAAGTATTCCCTTGGCAAATAGACATTTCTAAAAAGAGAGGTATATTGAGTTTTATTTTTAAATGTTCAGTAAAACATAGTTGTATGGTTTAATCTGCATAAGGAATGCCATTTATCTTCCTATTTGTTTTTATTAAATGGACAGGAGCATCCATTATTGTCTGTGCAGCGGGAAGACCGCCATCAGTAATCGCAGGGCCCCGTACGTCAAAATTTCCTGGGCCCCCTGGGCTGCGCCCACCGCAAGCCCCAGCTACAGGTCCGCCCTCCCCACCACACAGTAAAAAAACCAAAAAAATATTGATGGCTAGGGTTCCCACATGTTAATAAAAAATAAAAAGATATTGGTGGTCAGGGCCCCCCATAAAAAAACATTTGTGGCCAGGACCCCCCCATTAAAAAATATTGGTGGCTAGGACTCCACATGAGAAAAAAAATTGGTGGCCAGGGCCCCCCCCCCACATTATAAGAAAATTGGTAGCTAGGGCCCCTTAAACGTCCATGCCTTCCCGAAGTCAGCAGCTCTCAGAAAGATGGGGGGCCTGACTAATCATGTAAGTTTGGCGTGGCCGGGCCCCCTACAACTCTCCCCTCTGTCCCCCCCCTGATGGCTGCCCTGTGTGCAGGTAACTCATGCAGACTCAAGAAATTGTGCCTTCTGGTGGAAAAAGATATAGGAACATGAACAGGAATGGAATCGGCAAATATCAGATAATTTTAATGTTTTAAAGTTCCACAAATTCTCCCTTAAGCCTACTAGGAAATCCTTTAAACATTAAATAAACCCAATAGGCTGGTTTTGCTTCCAATAAGGATTAATTATATCTTAGTTTGAATCAAGAACAAGTTACTGTTTTATCATTACATTTTATTACTACAGATTATTTGGATAAAATGGAGTCAGATCCCTGGAGCAGCAGTGAGATTGATGTCTATTTATTGGACCTTTCGGTGTCCAGTCAACTGAGCAAACGTGATCGACCATGAACAAAAACACATTTGGTTTTCACTTCTGTGAGGGGAAGAACAATGGGAAAAAAATGTCTCTATGGCCTGTAATTTCAACCATATGTTGGAACACCAAAATGTGAATTACTACCTAGTTTATCACAGTTCTTCAAAGAAAGTATCATCAGGAGGACCATACACCCCCATCACTCATGCTTCTACTCTGGAAAATTGTTTCCTCAGATTGATAATGGTGTTCAGTTTAACTTGGTCTTCTCAATAACATCATTAGGAACAAGAGTTTCCAGATGCTGCCAGAAGTGCTTTGACTCATCAATACTCTATGCAGCATAAATTGCTTACCCAGGTAGCCATGCAACTGACCACACAAAAATTATGGGAAGAACAGATGAGCCACTGAAGACATTAGAAGGTCTCACTAACATTGCCTATAAAGTGGAAGGGTATATATATATATATATATATATATATGGTAATTAAATAGGGACCCGCACTCCAATGTTGCGTGAAGAAAAAAAGGTTTTTTATTTCAACTTGTGCATCCAACGTTTCGGCTCATGCCTGGGCCTTGATATCCTTGACATCCTCCATAAGGAACAAGTCACGTGTCCTCTAAGCAGTGTAGGACTGGGACACCAGGAAAAAAACCCAGTGTGCCCCTTCTTTTGTGATCCCTAGGGACCCAGCCTACTCCCCCACCTGGGAACATAGCTTCTCCCCCACCCTGGACCTGATAGTGACAAAGGAGGAGGTAAGTGACACCAGGCGCCTGGAAGAGGGCCCTTCAGTTGCAGTTCCGGTGGGACCAGTCTGATCCTGCCTCTAAGACAAAACCCCATAAGTATAAAAGACACTAAGTTTGCCCAGGAGCAGTAACCTATTGCAACCAATCAGCAGTAAGCATTTACAGGTCACCTGTTTAAAAGCAAACATCATATTGGATGTTATGGGTTACTGGGGCAAATTGAGTGCCATTTTTTACATGGGGGATAGAGTGTTATTAAAACCCAAGTCTCTCGTTCCCTTGCTTCTTACCTGAATTTAGACACTATGGCGCAGATTCATTAACCAGCGAAAAGTCGTCAGTGACCACTTCGCACCCATCCCTATACTTCGCCAGATGAAAATTCACTCAGACAACACTAATTCACTAAAATGCGGAGTTTCGACGTGGGTGGCGAACGATGGCGACTTTTCACTAGCGTTACATCAGCAATGCAAGCAATTTATAGCGAAGATGCACTAGCATTAATTTCTGCCTAGCGCAACTTTACTAGGTCTTGCGCTCATGTTAATTTGCGTACGCCAAGAAATTTAAAGTTGAATGGACGTCTTTATGTTATGTGTTGCAGCAAATACATTACATTTCCACTCTTAATTACACAAGTCCAGGGAACCTTAATAAAGACAATAGAGTTGTTATAATGCTCTACACATGAGCCCACTGTATAATCAATGTTCCATATGCCAAAAGTTTTTAGGAATTTTGCAGACGTCAGTATGTTTTGAAGTTTTATGCTTTTTCCACTCACAGAATATGATGTAAGTAACAAAAGATTGAGGAAGATCTATGCACTCCAGTGCACTTTGCCTGGTCTGAGCTGGCGAAGGCAAGTCTGGCGAAAGAGGTAACGTTCAGTAAAATCCGCATTTCAGTGAATTTGCGGAGTAACGTCCATTTGCCAGAGCTAGAGGTCGCCTGGCAATAGAGTGTGAATGAGCGCTAGTGTCTGCCTCTTTTGCTATTGAATTGGCGCCTGCGCCCGTTAGTAAATTGTAGGGATGCACCGAATCCAGGATTGGGTTCGGTATTTGTGCAAGATTCGCCCATTTTCAGCGGGATTTGGATTCGGCTGAATCCTTGTGCCTGGCCGAACCGAATCCGAATCCTTAAAATCATGTGACTAGTCGTCACAAAACAAGGAAGTAAAAAAGGGGCAGAGCTACTGAACACTGGGTGGCCATCCTTTAATGGGTGACTAATCTCCACTAGGAACTCATACAGCCTTAAAAACAAAACCTTGACAACTCCAGATCTTACAGAATGCCAATTCCCTGCACTTCTCTATTGGCTCAGCAGATGAAGGGATGCTGGAAGATATATTTGTGCATTAAGGTGGCCATACACTATAATATCCGCTCGTTTGGCATCATAACCCGATATGCCCACTAAAGGCTGGCCGATATCGGATGAACGTGAACGTTCGGCCCTGGGGCCGAACGATCAGATTAGAATATTACGAATGGGATCTGATGGGTCGCAGGATCGCATCAACTAGCCGATGCGGTCCTTGATCGTACAAAAAATCAAACTTGACCGATCTGGCTGATTTCTGGCCTGATATCGATCGGGAGGACCCGTCGGGAGCCCCCACACATGGGCAGATAAACTGCCGAATCAGTCTAAAGTCTAAGGGGCAAATTCACTAAGCGCCGAAGCGCCGAACGCTAGCGTTACTTCGCTAGCGTTTGTCATTTTCGTTACTGCGCAAATTCACTAACGAACGCTGGCGTAGTTTCGCTAGTGTTACTTCGCACCCTTACGCCTGGCGAAGTTTCGCTAGCGACGTAACTACGCAAATTCACTAACTTGCGCAGTGTACTGAACGCTACCTTTTACGCTAGACTTCCTTCGCCACCTCAGACCTGGCGAAGCGCAATAGAGTAGATAGGGATTGTTTCAAAAAAAGTCAAAAATTTTTCTAAGTCCCAAAAAACGCTGGCGTGTTTTCTACATTATGGGTGATAGGCTGAAAAAGATCAAAAAATTTTTTGGGGCTCCCCTCCTTCCCCCCTACATTTCCTAACTCATGGCAACTTAACTAGACAGTGGGCACATGTGTAGGGCAAAATAAAATTTTTATTTGATGATTTGAAGGTTTTCTAGGCATTTGTAGTGCTGATACGTATTCCTCCATTGAAAATTGAATTTGGCGCCGTATGCAAATTAGCCTTCGCTAGCATAACTTCGCTTTACATAGCGAATCAACACTAGCGCAACTTCGCAACCTTACGCTACCCCTGAGCGCAACTTCGGGTTTTAGTGAATTTGCGGAGCGCTGGCGAAACTACGCCTGGCGAAGTGCGGCGAAGTTGCGCCTGGTGCAACTTCGAATCTTAGTGAATTTGCCCCCAAAGCTTTATTCTGCCCTTGTATGGCCACCTTTACTTGAAAGGCCGTTCATAGCCAGCATCAATCAGTAGAAATGCTCTGTCTCTGTAGAGATCATATAGTCAGCCTGTCACTATATATTTTCCTAATGCCAAGTGAAATAGAACTGGAAAGCATGTACTGTATATGCAATGTCCTCTGACATGTATGATTTTGGTTATGAATACAAATTCCTGATTAGACATGCTAATGAGTGGGGGAGCATGGGGTGCGGGAGCAGTGCACTTGACTGAAGATGAAAGAAACAGATAGACCAATGAATCCAGATTTGTAAAATGTGAATGTAGAATAATATTCATATTGCAGATCCTTTACTGTGTGTATATATATATATATATATATATATATATATATATATATATATATATATATATATATATATATTGATTTCTGATTGCCTAAATATTAAAATGGGATTGACATGACCTTAGTATCAGATGGCAATTCGAAAATAAGCACCTGCTAAATAATGTACAATATTTCATTACTTGGGTTATATTGTGTCTTTAAAGATATTACATGCAAACAACTTAAGTTTGTAAACAATATCATTTTGTTTAATATGGTGTATTGTTTAAAAAAAGTTTTTTTTTAATTTGTGCAAATTATAGATCATCATATTATTCTTTAGCTTTCTATGATATTTAGTGCACTGCTGCCTGGAGGGCACTTTCTTTATTATTACCTGTGAGTGTGGAAGGAGATTAGCTAAAGTAGAGCAAACAAACAAATTGAATGTTTAAAATATATAATCTACACTACAGTATATAAATATATGATATATGAACAGGGAATAACTAAGCTTCTGTGAACCTACCATTATAGTGATAATTACAAAGAAAATCACCACATTGTATTATACAAAGGGGATAGTTGTATTGATAGGATCCCATTCAAGGGCCAAGGGCATCTCTCTGTACTGCCTAAAAGAAAACTTATGGTATTTTCCCTGCTATGGAGAGTTCCATTACTGTGATGCCCCAAGTACATGGACCACACCCCTAGATAAAAAGACCTTGCCTTATAGGCTTTATAATACAACTGGGTGTCTATGGGAGATGATATGGAAGCTTGTGGACACAATCTTCATTTCTGAATGTGCTGTATGTCTCATTTCCATCTGAAACTTCCACTTCGTGCCCCCATAAACAGCAGTGAGAATAATGTATGGCAATGTGTGAAGCTGAATCTAAGATTTGACAGAAGATATTTAGGAAAAGGTTGAGTTCCACCAAACAAAATTATTGAGACTTCATGGCTGCTGCAGTCAAAAGGCAACAGAGTTCAAGAGGCATGAGAATAAATGAGAATAAAGAAATTCCCATGAGACCGTACAGTGCTGAAGCCCCTGGAGGCTTTTGTTAGCGAGGTCTCTGTGGCCTTTTGGAAGTGGAAATTGCACTGAAAAGGATCAAATACGGCATTTAAAGTCAATATGATATGATGTATGAGAACATTTTTCAGCTACTTAAAAGAGAGAGAGAGGAACAAAATGGCACAGGTCAATAATATGAAAGAGAGAAAAGGTGAGGGCAAGCAAGAGAGTGCTTTGTATTATAGGTGATGGAGGGAGTAAGTGAAAGATTAAATACGTGCATTGTGATTGGAATTACTTGGAGTCTGAAGTAGTTGAAAGGCGATTGAGTCAAAAGACAAGATGATGAAGTAACTTAGCCAAATATCTTGTTGGTTGCTACGGCTTACTAAACCTGGGCAAACTTTGTTTTTGGGGGCAAGAGAAGACATTAGTCATGTTAACAGGACAGGCAGCCACTCCTGTTCTCTTTACACAAAGACATCTGAAGCCCTAAGCTCTTCTAGCTCATTCCCAAGTCTGATCTTTCCAACTATCCTGTAATTTCGACGATGAACAGCAGAGTTTTCGTATATATACAAAATCGGTGCTGTCCATCGTCGAAATTTCATTGTACCAAGATTGTGGCCACTGTCGGAACGTGAACCGGCGGAGTTGAGGAGTGTGTGCTGACTTGTATATTCCTTTACAACTATCCTGTAATGACATTAACTAAATGGGCCATTCCATCTACGTAGAAAGCTTCATGTCGTTTCCTCTCTGTGATTTTGTAGCACTAAAACTTCAATCAAGTGGAGTAGTCCAGAACTTTGAGAAGATAGACCGAAAATGTTCGGCTGGCCCCTGAGAAGATCCCAAGGAAGTAGAAACATAAGCTAGGTTAGTTAAATGTTTAGTTTTGGGTATCACTTACTTATAACTAAAGAACAGGGTTTGGATATTTGGGAAATTGAAACCCAAAAAAGCCTGAGATTTCTGTATTAATCAGAACTTGGAAATGGACCTTATGTTTGCAGTTGGGATATAGAGACCAACATTGGCCACTTATTTACTGTAAAAAAAAATCTGGTTATTAGAAAGAACTTCTCTATGTTAAAACTACACAGAAACACACCGAACAACAGATTCCTGGAGAAAAGTATAACTTCCTAAAGGCCAGGACCACATGGAGATATATTGGCTGCACAGGTAGGACAATCAATCACAATCAGGAGAAACCTATTAGTACATGACTACATCAATGGGACTTTCCCTTCTTATAAAAGTATAAAAATGTGTTTTAAAATAATTATTCCAATAAATTTTAACAGTTATGGGATATCTCTAGAGCTGGGGTGTAATACCAGAGATAGTAGAACTAGAGGTTGCTAGATAGCCTGGATTTATAGTGGGTCTGGTGGAGGCTGCAATGTATATGTGTATAAAACATATTCCCAAGGTTATGGAGATGGAGGAGTCCCTATAATGTTTTTTTCTGAGAGGGCCTTGTGACTTATAACACTTTAACAGTACATGTAACAGTGCCTTCCAATTTGAGAAAGTTGTTACACACGAGGTGGGTTTTTGTGGTACTACCATTTTCAAAATTATGAGGCTGCTCAATATGGAGGCCCCAGGCAGTGAGTAGTGGATGAGTGGAGAATTGGTCTCAACAAGAATCAGGGTAGCATTTGGGGTAAATGTTAATTTACTGGTTTTAGAAAGATTTGGAACAGGTTGACCATAACATTATTTTGTGTTTATCAGATCTACTTATCAGCCAAGAAAGTTAGACTGCAAAGTGGTATTTGATTCCTCCAAAAATCTCTTTTCTGCCCTAAAATGTGAGATGAAGCAATCTGGTACCATATCTAGTCCAGTAAAATAAAGTGGACTTCATTGCACACCCCCCCCCCCCTGTGCTTTAGTCTTAAGTATCCCCAACCTGTTATCTCCATGAGCCACATTCAAATATAAAAAGAGTTGGGGAGGAACACAAGCATGAAAATTTTCCTAGGGCACCAAATAGGGCTGTGATTGTTATTGCTATTGGTAGCCCCTATGTGGACTGGCAGCCTACAAGGCTCTGTTTGTCAGTACACTTGTTTTTAATGCAACCAAAACTTGCCTCCAAGCCTGGAATTAAAAAATAAGCACCTGCTTTGAGGACACTGGGAGCAACATCCAAGGGGTTGAAGAGCAACATGTTACTCCTGAGCCGCTGGTTGGGGACCTCTGCTCTGAGGCCTCTACAAAGAGTAATGAGAAAGGAGTATAGGGGAGGGACAGAGAATAATATACTGGAAATACACTGAACGCAGCCTGGGAGAGTTATGGCCCCTGTGTAATTAGGAACAGCAGATAGCTGCATGCCTGTCTGTACAAGAAGCCTTGTAGGGGTGCATATGGGAACTGTCCTCCCAATACCTTGAATTCATCAACCGCAATCATTTGTGACATTATGGGAAAAGCAGAGAGCTAAGAGAGAGTTGCATTTGCTTGTATTTGCAGGGAGAATATTCAGAATGTGCCTGGCCAAAGAACATTGCCAGATTATACAATTAAAAATGAAAGGAACCAGCCACCAGATGATGGCTAAATTAGAAAACCCAGGAGCATAGAGGGAAGTCCTACGATATAAGACACCGGGCTCTTTTCAGCCAAGCATACCATGTTACAGTGTCTACAGAAGAGTAATGTTACGCAGCCCCAGGGCCATAGATCAATGTGACACTTCTACACTGGGAGGGGGCTGCAAGGCTGATATTGTGGAAGCAATTTTTCTCTTTTATGTTCAACAGCAAACTCTGCTAAAATATTCATCATCCCTATTGTCTGCTATATGCCCAGCAGCCCAATGGAGGGCTAATTCCTCTAGTTCAGAAGAATAAAGCAACAGTAAACTTTACTATCATGTCCTTTTGAGGGAAAATATAATATACCATATTTTCGAGCAAACTTGATCCTCCATTTTTTAAATAACCAAGACACTATAATAGGAGTATTTTTTCTCAGTGGATTTGTATTTATGTACATGGCTTGGACCTGCCCCATTGTTTCCCTAAAAGTGACCATACATGGGCCAAACTTCAGAAACAGAATGGTTGGATATCTAAAAAGTCTAAAAACGAATAGCAACCAATCAGCACGCAGCTGATTGGTATGAATGCAAACTTGTGATCGGTTGCTTTATTGCATTAACACCACCGAATGTAAAGGTAAGATTAAAGTTTAAAAACAAACAGTATCTTAATTACATTTGCAGAAAAAGTACTGCTGTAATATAAAGCAAACAAGTATGGGGCAGCATTTTGAGCCTTGTGTTGACCCCCCAACATATGCATCTAAGCTAAGGCCAGATGGGTCCAAAAAATCCACAGGCCAATTTCAGCCCCTGTTCATGCCCAGGAGCCTTTTGTCATCTTCAGAGTGAACACACTCGGATTTCGGCAAAGAAGAGCAAGACTCTCCATTTTGAGCACAAGGCTTCTGGACATGAACAGAGAAGAGGATTCTGCTAGCAGTCAGGGGCTGAGATTGGTCTATGGATTTCAGCCTCTGATTTTGGTCCCATCTGGCCCCTTTGAGGCCCAAATAGCCATAATAATGTTCTAGCTCTGCTTCATACTGAAAAGGACAGAATCCTTTTAAGGTAAAGCCTACTTATAAATTAGATACGTATATTTTCCATCTGATGAGTGAGCCACGTATGTTATTAAGGCAAAGATTATCTCTTGTGTATAGATTTTCATTGCTCATTGGGGCGTTCTGTTATTTAGGCATGAATTACGCAGCTATAAATAAATAAAAGTAAAAACACAACAAACCAGAATCCACCTGGGAGCTTTTTGCGAAGCTGACTGTTATACATAGAAGAATAGATAAGAGGGAACATGTGAATTGATATTGTGGTGACACAATGTAACACAATGTCATGGCTAGATTTAGTGATGTGCCTTTTGTCATTCCAGTTATATCAGCAGGGCTGGGGGAGAAGAAGAGAGGGGCCCTACTACATAGGAAGAACATGGACAGTAAAATTATACAGTCTGTGTAGCCCTCCAGCTGCAACTCTCAAACCCTTCAACTGAAGAAACATATACTGTATACCCATCTTCGATGACTATTGTGATATATCTTATATTGGTTGCACATTACAGTATGTTAGTTGTACATTCATCTATGCCCCAATTGCCTCCAAGCAGCCCCTAACTGGGTGCCAAGGGTCGGACTGGCCCACCGGGATACTAGTAAAATTCCCAGTGGGCCCAGGTATTAATGGGTCTCTTGCTTATAGCCATTTAGCCTATTTCATGTCATTCCCTATGTCTTTATGGGAACAAATAGTCTTAATAATGGAAGAATAGTATAGTATGTAGAGAGTATAGTATGTAGAGAAAAGAGACTAGGAGAATAAAGAGGTTGAGTGAGGAGGAAAAATAGTTTGGCAAGTGGTCCCTCAGCCTAAGGTTTTCTGGTGGGCCCTTGGCATTACAGTCCGACACATGCCAGGGCAAATAGTATGAATATTAGCTACATTACCCTTTTAAGGAGTTAACAGGGAATTAAACAGAATATAAGAACCTGTTGGCACATCTGGGCATCCTATATTAATGACTCAGAGCATTAATCTTCTAGGATCTGGCTCTGTGTTGAACTACTCATTTATACTTACAGTTTCTCCCATGTTCTGTGGCAACCTATGCCTATATCTCAGCCATTCTTTCATATTTCTGTGAATACTACCACTTGCACGACTACCTATCCCTAACATGTCCCTATTTAGTTTAACAAACCTAAATAGTGGAGCTGAAGAGGGGTTAGATGTGGTGAGCTTGGCTGTAACGGGGCATGGCCTGGACCCATCAAGTTTCAGGCTCATTATTCCCTAAAGAAAAATTTCCCATAGAGCCATGGTCCAGCCCAATTATTATTCCACCCCCACACTGCTGTATTTACTCTCATAACACTTCCATGGACGGAACAAACAGATGATATTCATTCTTGTCCCAAGAGGTTTTTCGTTCTTTTAATTTCACAACACCAGACAATTTTTCATCTGACAAAAGACAGAAACAAGTTCACTGGAAACATTCCAGCTGATGTGGTAAAAAATAAACTATTTCAAAAATCCCTACCTGGACGATAGTAACAACTTCAGTTTCATAAAATGCCCCTGCCTTTTCCTCTGAAAAATGCTTTTCCCCCTGAAATTAGTGGATTCCCTCCCTTGTTATATTTTTTAGATTCTGACATCCATGTAATGTCATACAAGTCATAACCGCTTTGTGACAAGTAGATATTGTTGGGACAATACTCTTTTAATGTTTCCTTTCCCCCCCAAACATTTCTGTATTACTGTATTCTCAAAGGAGAAAGATATGAGTGTGTACCCCAAAATTTCTGGGCAAAGTCACTGCAAGGTGTGTTGCATTTAAGCACAGCTTTAATGTGCACCCAGTGGGAGGTCTATTATTCACATTGGTATTGGTGATGGCTGAACTGTAAGTAGGCTGGAAATATTTTGCTGCTTGTGATGCACTTGGATGTTTCCATATGTGCATCAGGAGAGGGCATGATAGTTTGTGCCCACCTCTATTTCCTAAGAATAAGCTTTAACACACAGCCAAGGAGCATTTGTATGAACCACCCACTGGCCACACAAAAACTCATAAAAACAAGTTCACATTCCCTAATGTATTGTGCTTTGTGTGTTGGTGATGAACTTGGCTCAACCACACTAGGCATCAAGGGAAGAACTATGTATAAATAATTCGGGGGATCATGCTATGGATACAGCTACAGATAAATCCCCTGTTGATAAAAATACATGACATAGAAAAATTAAGAAAAAATTGAGCCCTAGGAATGGTAGATATCTGAAGGTTGATTGTTCTGAGTAGCTTACTACTGGTTGCCAGACTGTTGGGATGGGGGCCCACAGCAGTAGCTGAAGGTGATCAGCCCAAAGGCTGGGTGATGTTTGTGGAAATTCCTGATTGTTCATCCAGGTTGAGGTTGCGTTCCTCCCAGAAAAACAGTCACAGTTTAGTAGGGCGACAGTAGCACAAGATGGCGACAATAGGTCAAGATGGCTCAACACGTGGCTCTTCAATTGTTGACATCTCCCAGAACTTCCTACAAACTATAGGAATTCAGGAGAAGAGCAAAAGATTGAGCAGCACATGATCCTCCATGGGTTCTTTGAATATTCACAAAAATACTGTTTCATCTTAAAATATCCCAAGTTTCAGCAGTGACCTTAACTGAGCATGAACTAATTCATAGGGGCTGGGGTAGCTTTCTGTGAAGATAACTAACCCTCTTCTGTTGTTCTTCAAGTAATTGAGATAGTAGAAGAGAGACAAGTTGCTGGAATGTGCCAGATGATCACTTGCAGGCACAGCAAGACAACAATATTGATAAGTATAAGGCCAAGTTCCCTGGAAATAGTCAGAATGCTGATGTCAGCATGAGTAGGATTTAGCTCAATAGCTGAAGGGGGCTCTCAGGAGCTGCTTTTTTTGCCTTATTGAGGCAAATGGTCTTGTAGAAGGTGTTGACTAAATGTTTAATGATCCTGAATTAAGATGCCAAATTGAAAGAGATGTGTGTATTTACAGGCAGGTATTGTAAGGCAAATAATGTAAGGGTAATTCTGAAGTCAGGAAATAATATAAGCAGATGTTTTATCAGGTAGGTTTCTTTTGATTTCAATAATGAATTAAGATGCTTTGGGGCACCAAGTAGAGAAAATAGGGTGGAGAGAAATCATAGAGTTGTCTTTAGACATGTGCAAGGAGTGGTGGCCACCTTTGTGGCTCCTCTAGCCTTTTCCAAGTTCCTTTATCCAATCCGCATGAGACAAATACAAACCAGCAGGTGCTAATTTCACATCTGGTAGGCTGATGAAACTGTTGAAACAGCCCCCTGAGATGTCTTTATACTGACAGATACCCAAGGGCCAAGCTGAAAGCTTACTGGGTCTGTGTATTTGTGGGCATGTATAAATAGACCTGTCCCACCAGATCACCATCATTTCAACAGTATTCCAGAGTCCAAGCATTGTCCATTCATACAACTGAACAGTTTAATAAAAAAAAATGTTGATAATATTGATATTTGGTACGGTGGACAGCATGGCTATCCTGCAAAATTTGATGCTTTTTGGTGCTCTTCTGGTGCTTTCTGCTTCTTATCCTTGATGTTCATTGCCACAATTAGCATCTGTTTCCAAAGTATTTAACCCCTCCTTGTGACTTTATACTTGGGAAGTAAAAATCCCTTTTTTTGCCCTCCGAAACTCCAGTTTTAAAGTGAAATGTTTTTTTTCAAACTATCCCAGAGAGGCCCTCATTCACCAGTTACAATCGGTAGTGATCTATATCTACAGTAACATTACCAGGTCATGTAGTGTTCCATGATGTTATTTTTGGAATTAGATTTATGAAGAACCATTGGCAGTAAAATGATGAAACCACGCACGCACCAACAGAAAGCCCAACTTCACCCTCCAGCAGAAGTGAATATTTAATATCATATTTATGTGGAGTGCTGCAATGGGTGTGATTTGTATGATAGGAGAGAAACTTGCACTGGGTGAATACGTTTGATAAGATCTCTGAAGCCTGAGAGACTGCAAAACATTTGAATCTCACTCTGTCAGACCCAAATATCTCAATTATTTTCACAGGGAACACATTTTACAGGCATGAGGGAATGAATGAGGTCACGAAAAATGGGCATAGACTATTCACTTTCCAAGATTTCTCTGAGAACTAGTTTTACTTAATATATAAACTCATTTTTAAGAATAACATCCAGTTCACATTGTATGAAGCAAACCTAATCAAGAAACCATACAGAACTGTCAAAAAAGCCCAGTTTCTAGTACTTCTATTAGGTGGGTTGCATTATCCCCAACCCGCTGACCACCATTAAACCGGAAGTGACATCATCAGAATTGGCAGAGACAGAAAAAAGTTAAAATTTTAAAAGGAGTAAAATATAGACAATATAAAATAGATGAGACCCACAACCCGCATCTATAACCGCACCCGGAAATCCTACCCTCATCCCGCAAGGTATCCACTTGACTGCAGGACTCTAACTAAAGCCTCACTTGGAGTAAATGAAACACATTCATGGGTAGATTAAATCCTAATCGATTGTAAATACCGCACCTCCTCTCCTTTCCTATGATATTCCTGCCTGGTGGTGCAGAACTCCCTAGACGGTCGGCACACGTCAATCATACACAAGGAACATTGGAAGAGCGTTGCACGAACACCATGTTATTTTGCAGGTGGGGAGCTTACCCCTTTTATTTTTCACCACCCGTGCATTTATATCCTAAGGCAGCATTATTGTGCCACAATAATAATCCTGGCCTGTGATTTTTTTAAGTGTTTAAATACAATATTAGCGTTTTGTACTTTAAAGGTACTGGTGTGCATCCATCTTTTTGATATTATCGAATACAATTTAATTAGATAGCACCCAGATCAGTAAGTAAATGAAGTGCTGGAAAACTATGGACTGTGAACAATAATAAACCTTACGAAACACGTGCACCAGTGCTATCTGATCTTAAGCCTGTACAGTTGTCGATCAGGTTAAAATAACAATGGCTACATACAAGAAGATGGCTCTTCCCAGCATATCTATTACAATAAGAAGCATTCAAGTTATACCTAGAGAATAACAGGCAAAACATGGAAGATGATCATGTAGAACACTGAGAAACCCCCACCCTGTTACAAAAAAAGGGAAAGTTGTGCTCAACACAAATTTTTAAACCATTAAGCAGGGGTGCAATGAGGCGGTGACCGCAAAATTCATACAGACAAATACAAGAGGTCCTCTGCACTCAACCCATATTATTTTGATGTTGGCCAGCTTGAATACATACAGTAGCATTATATAGTCAAACAATCCCTGTTTTGTTTAAATCCCTGTTTTGTTTTGTTTAGGCACTAAATTTCTCAAAGCCTGGCCTGCTGTGAGAAATACAAAAGGTGGTTATGAAGGGGCAAATATTAGCCTACACCCTGAGTAGCAAAAAAAAGAGGAGAGACCTGAATTCACCAAAATAAAGCAAGACATGAAAAAGTGCCATTATACCTACAGTAAATAAGGCAATAATCCAAGGGAAAACTCTTTAACTGTAAAACAATAGCCAGTAGGCTTCAACTGCTACGTTGTATTACCAACCCTTTTACCAACACATCAGATAGGATTTGTGCCCAGTTGACACCCAACACTGGGAATAAGTAGCTCCATACCAGCTTGTGAAAGGTGCAGCACTTGAATAAACTTGCGATCCTCACACTACAGGCTTCCTTCCATATTCTTCATATGAGCTAAATGAAGGTGTGGGGAGTTGATATATCAAAAACTTTATTGAAATTTTCTCTTTTACATGTACTCCAGAGTTCAGGCAGTCTGATTACCAAAAGTGGTTCTTTCAGTGTGGCTTCCCTCAGTCAGGAAAGACATGCATTCATTTTCAATTACTGAAATTGTGCTCCTTACCACCCAGGCCACACCAGCAGCCACCGGCACACTCATGTCACGACCGGCACCCAATACCAGAACAAGTGCCAAGCACCCTGGTCTCGGCTCGGCTTCACCAGTAGTGTGACCACCGTTGGGCTTCGGGAGGAGCCCTCAGCTTACTTGGGTGCCACCTGGACTTAACGAGGGGTACAAGGCGAGATGTTCTGGCTGGCAAAGGGACACGGCTGTTAGCAGAGTCTTTTGGGCCGAAGGTCACGGTACAAAGGATTAGGCAGAAGGATGGTCAGACAGGCTGGGTCGAGGCAGGCAAGGATCGTCAGGCAGGCAGAATCGTCAGGCAGGCGAGGGTCAAACCGGGTTGTCAATCAAGGGGTTAAGCAGGAAGAGTTGTCGTAGGCAGGCAAGGGTCAGGATACAGAATGCAGAGTAGTCAGGAACAGGCTGGGTCAAACACGGGTAATCAAACAGACAGGATACAGATCAGATGCACAAGGCTCAGGAAACCACTAGAAACCAAGTTCTATCACGGGCATCTGTCTGCGCCAAAAACGTGCACATTCGCGCCAAAACGCGCTGGCGCAAACATGCCGCGTGCGCCCTAAGGAAGACAAGATGACGCAGGAAGAGGACAACGCGGCGGGCGTCCCCGCCGCCCAGGCCCGGACTGGCAATCTGTGGGTTCTGGCAAATGCCAGAGGGGCTGCTGTATGGTTCCATAGAAAGTTACCATATAGTGGGCTGGTAGGGGGCTGTTTGTGCTGGTAGAGGGCTGTTTGGGCCTCTGTGTACTTGGAATGCCAGGGCCTATTTAGACTCCCAGTCCAGGCCTGCCGCCGCCCCACTAGACCACCAGGGCAGGTAGGTTTTATTACAACTCACCACCAAGGATTCTCTCTTTTATATCCTTGGTCAGGGCTCACTTTCTCCTGGTTGGGGGCCACAGCTGCCCATGTCTTCTGTTTGCCTGTTTCATATACTTATGACTCATGTACCTATGTCTCAAATATCTATCACAAGCTACTCTGAGTTATCTTCTTAGAAATACTTGTCCCCTGGGAACTAGAGTGGGTACTACTCACCTCCTGCACGTTGTTGTTATACTTGCTATGTCTTCCCTACTCTGGACCCAAAGTTTTTTTCCTGAAAAAGCTGAAGGAAGATATCTAGTGTGGTGAATGAGCACCTCATTCATCTGTACTTTCTCTTTTGAGATATTTGCATGCATGTGATCCAGTGCTCTCCAGGTCTGGATGAGGAACATGATGGGGCTAATTTGTGCTATTTAGTTGGGTTTATTTAATTGGGTTTATTGAGGGATACCCCCCCCTTGGTTCTGAGAAAAGTAATGTGTATTTTGTAACATGAGAGGATGGGAGTTCTCCAACTGCTTATTTTACTTCATAATATATTGATTCCCCAACTGCTTGGGTAGGTTATTAGAAAAATTGCAGGACAATTCCAAGGCTTGTGCTCTCAGTCCTTGTATAGGAGACTGTGTGTTTCCCCAGTGTTTGAATCAATCCATATTGTAGTTCAGCCTTTAGTTGGCTCAAATGGTCTGCAACCTACAATCAGAAAACTGACAGTTTCAGTGTACTTCAAAGCTGTTATTGGACTTGATCCGTCAATTTGTAGTTAAGTATTTTGTGTGTGGGCCATGTCAACATTTTTTTACTGTCATTTATTCTGTAGGCATAAGACACTGACATGATCATAACATAAGTATTAGAAAGGTAATGAAGCAGAGGTTGAATAATTATCTTCCTGATGTAATCGGTCAGTTGATGCCTCTGCTTTCTTGGATATGAAGTCATAGTGGGCCTCACTTTAATTTGAGAGCACATCATTGTAAAACTGTATCTCCCAACCTATTAGGCTACTACCCCTCTAATACACCGAGCGTCACCCTAACTAGGGATGTAGCGAACCGCCGATAATGTGTTCGCGAACTTCGAACATCCGAAAATCGTTCGATTCGAACGATCGAAGGATTTTAATCGTTCGATCGAACGATTTTCGTTCGAATCGAACGATCGAAGCCATTCGATCGAATGATTTCATTCAATCCAATGGCTTCGATCGTTCGATTCGAACGAAAATCCTTCGATTTTAGCGATCGAATGGTCGAATGGTCGAACGATTTTGACGCGAACGCCTATTGGCGAACGTCGCGCGACGTTCGCGAACTTGCGGCGGACGCGAACAGCCGATGTTCGCGCGAACAAGTTCGCCGGCGAACAGTCCGCGACATCCCTAACCCTAACCTCAGCCTGCTTTCCATTACACGCTGCCCCTACCCTGCCTAAATGAGAAGGATTGAGAGATGGGCTATACGTGGTCTTAGAATTTCAGTAAAAAAAACAAACACATTAAAGAAAACATTGATTTTTTATATTGATATAAAAAACTGTTCAGCTACAGCCAGAAAAAAATAAATAGAAGGTAAACTGGCTTAAAGGTCCTAAGCCCACACATTACAGGAGAAAAGACACATTATCCAACATGTGGCATGGTGACAGAGGAACATCTTTACTACATCTTCAGTGAATCTTCCGACAGCTTCTTACAAACAAGAGTTGATTATATATTCACGTTAGTTCTTGTACTTCTCAGCTACTACTGACACCTTCTATAGAATATAGAACCAGGGCTCTCGTGGAGGCAAACTATATTCTACTCTTTGTCTATGTACCTAGAAATCTGTACACAAGGTGCGATTAGCATCTGGACACGTCACACAAATGTATATTTACAGTTGCATTCCACAGACCCTTTTCAAAGACAGGGTTCCGACATAAATCACAAACTGAGCATGGTAGCAACATGTGATACAAACATTGCCATTTGCTCAGGAATTTTCCTTTCTTCTTCCTAGCTTCTCTGGAGGAATTATTGATTCAGCTTGCAGTTTTACTCTTGCCCAAGCTGCCATTGTTATACTCACCAATACCCACGGCCCTCTGGTGTCATAATCATCTTCCAACAGAGGTTTTCAAATGTATTGGGTCATCCTTCACCATGTCATAGATATAGGGCAGTAGATACATGGTTACCCCAAATCTCCCCCCTACCTGGCCTTTAAGATGGAATATCAAGTACTATAACTTGTCTTCAGGCCAGCTCTATAGCTTGAGATTCCCAGCCTTACAAGATGTCTGAGGCCAAGTGATTAAGAGGTTGTGGTAGGTTATAGGATGGTGTGGGCAGTGTGCCAACAAGTAAAGATGGAATTATACACAGAGAATGAGCAGGAACAATGCCCTGTGTATTGCCATAGCCAGTACCAAGTGTACTGCATACAATTCTGCAGGGAAATTGAAGTGTATAGTTGGATCTTTTGACCAGATGTTGAGGCACTTTCTATATTGGGTCTTGTTTTTGAATTTGTTTGTTTTGTTGAACTGAAATTTGAATCTAAATAATGTCTAATGGAACGTTTCAATGTTCTTTTTTGGAATCACTGTGCTAAACTGTCAGCTCTTATAACAGTCATTTACTATTCAGATTCAGATTTCCCCTTATTACCTAAAGGATGATTGGTAAAGGTTGGCCAAAGCAAATGTAAGTCTCTATTGACACTGCTGGAAGCTGCATATCAGTAATCCCCATTACTTTATTGAACAAATGGATGCAACGCAGATACCAAGTAACACTTAAATGTTGTAAAACATTGGCTTATACTGTATGTATAATAGGTTCAGGCTCCCAAACAGTGTTACTTAAAGTAAATTAACAGAACATTAAAAAACATAGGCCCGGGCCTAGGGCGGCACATTTTTGGGGGTGGCATGCCACCCACCCGCTCTATGGCGCTGCTCCCCAGTGCTCCGATGCTTGCACGCTTGCGCCTGCGTGAGGTAGTGCGGGCGGGCGCTAAGACCGCGCAGCCTAGGGGCACTCGCCCAGCAAATCTGGTGCTGTATATTTAGAAATAAATAGTGGCATAACGTGTTAGTAAATGCTCCCTAATGTTCCAGTTTTTAATTGGCCCTGTATGGAAAAAAACTCCAACTTGAGTTCCAGCCGGTCAGAAGCTTTGGAATGGTACATGAATGGTCTTCCTCTACTCATATTGGTATGGGACCTGTTATCCAGAATGTGCGGGACCTGGAGCTTTCTGGATAATGGATCTTTACATAATTTGGATCTTCATACGTAAGTATTCTAGAAAATCATGTAAACATTGAATAGCCAATAGGCGGGTTTTGCTGCCAATAAGGATTAATGATATCATAGTTTGAAACAAGTACAAGCTACTGTTTTATTACTACAGAGAAAAAGGACCAGTCATCCCCAACCAGTGGCTCGTGAACAACATGTTGTTAACCAACCCTATTTCACTACATGAAAACTATGTGTGCTGCCAAACAGAGCCTCATGTAGGCTCCCAGTCTACTAATAGTCAACTAATAACCAATTACAGCCATTATTTGGAACCCCCTGGAACTATTTTCATCCTTATGTTGGTCCCTGACTCTTTCTACATCTAATTGTAGTGCACGGGTAAAAAATAGGGGACTCCCAGTACACGGCATTTTGGTGGAGTCAAGTGAAAATTGCTCAGTGCATTCAAGGAAGGAGTTTCTTTATATTCCAAAAAAGGTTTTTTTTTTGTACCTTCTGAATACTAATCTGTGTGCCAAGTCACATAGAAATACTCTGTTATGAGTAAATAAAACTTGTTTCTGGCCTGGCCAGTGGATTCTATGTGAGTTTCTAGACTTAGGATGACCTATCTGTAGCTCTGTCCCTCCCATCTGTTACTAACTACAACTCCCATATTCCATAACATGTAAAACTACTAAGGATTAAAGTTCAGGGGCTACTGGTTGTGATATGTTTTGAGCTGGAGGTGTAACTAGTGGGTAAACAATCCTGCTGCCCCTCCTGTAACTAAAGCGAGGGTGCAAGAATACCAAAGGTGGGTGAACAAGAATTATGTAAACTTACAAAGCACATACTTGTTAGAAGTCTTTCATCTAGAAACTGTATTCTACACATATAATATTGACTCGTTGTCCGACAGTTCCGCCATGTAGCAGCATATAACATATAACAATGAAGAGTGACAACTGTATCAGCAGTTTGACAATATGACTTTGAAACATTTAGCTTAGAAGCATTTGAACATAGTGTTGTACAGCCTGGAACATCACAGTTATTTAGCTTTCATGTGCAATGTCGTTTTTTTCCAGAACTTGTACAAGGCAATATGTATGTTCCCCAGGGTTCTCAGTCTGCTTTAGCTCCTTTGTGCTTCCGAAAGAGTCAAGTACAGTATCTGAGGGTTAGTGCAACAGGCCTGGAATCAGGCAAAAACTGTTTATGGTCCAAAGAACCAAGCAGACAGACTGAGGAGTTCTACGGGTAATATATCCTTTTCATCTGTTATGCCCAATTGTATACAGCCTGGAATCATGTGTATCATTGGAAAGGAGAAAATTGTTGTGGAACTTAAGCAAGAATAAAGTTACATAAACATGTATATCAATGTATTTTCCTCCTACAATGGATTAGCCCTCACAGTACATTATTTCTGCAAAGCATTGTCCTTCAGAAACTATAAACTAGCAAAATCCATTCATATCACTTGAGTTAAAGCTGGCATATCCTGGGCTCATTTGGTGCAATGGGGGCATTCGTGTTTCAAGAGGCTTTTCTCCTTTGGGAGATACAACTTGGTTCCTCTTCCTCAACATCTGTCCAATGCCCATCATTGGGAAGCGACCCCTACTTCTGACACAATTGGGGCTTCCTAAATTGCCAGAAATGTTATTGTTACAAGAAGGGGAATGGGGAGAAGTTGGTGACATTGACTCTGGACTTGATGGACTGCTTTTGTCATCGTATGTGAAGGAAGCTTGATTGGAATGGCCCTTTAAAGGGGATGTGTTGTCAAAATGAAAGATGGGGGAAAGAGTTCTTTCACTTGAATGCCTGGGAGAGAAGGACATCGGAGATCCAAGAACTCTGTACTGGTGATTTGGGGATAACGATTCTATTTGGTCTTCCCTGTTGACAGACTCAAAGGAACGCACAACATTGAGATGGGTTTCCCTTATCCGGCTTCCCATATTTACATTTACAGTCTCTTGGGAGTGGGAATCTTGACGTCTCATAATCTTTGGGGTTCTGGGGTCTGGACTTTGAATTTCCAGATACTCCAAAGAGCAAGAATTCATGCAACCCGTCTTGGTTATCCTGACTTCATGGAAGGGACTTAGGCCTCCAAAGGATTCTGCAAAGTTAAGAAAAAAAAAATACTTTTTATTTGGAAAAAAAATCGAACATCGATCGATCTATAAATTTAGTAAAACCAAATGTTTAAGCAAGTTGCCCCTATTAAAGTTTCACATGTCATTACCAAATGAAAACTACAATTACCCATTTAGAGATATTATATTAATCAAGTATCACCCTATTCTTCCCAATGGCACTTTAATGCCATTACTGCCGCACTGTTCTAAGTGGCCTCTTTGACGGCTACAGGTTCTTTGCGAAGGGCAGAAATTTCTTTGCACTTTTGCATTTGATGAATCACACTGGCCTTATTCCCCATGTCTATTTATAGAGACTGACTGTTTTCTGAAGGGCAGTACAATAGGCATATGTTCCATTCACGTCACAGGCAGCGTCACGTGACCGCAGCCCTTGAATGAATGTTCATCTCAATCCTGAGAATTGTATCAGAAAATAGAAATAACGAGTGCGCTGAGAGAATGACTCTCATGCATCAATGTCAGCTTTTTAATGTTCCTTTTTCAGCGTAAAGTACAAGGCTAACAACCTGTAGGACCTCTCACATATTCCCTATGAAAAGCATCAGATACAGAATTCTTTAATTAATGCCAAGAAGACGGCTCCACCTTACGTGAAAAAAAAGTGACCTTGGGGTACGTACGATAAACGTAAAGAACACATTGTCCATTTGAAGAACATTGTATAAAATTGTTTGCTACAGCTTCCTCCCACAGAGAATGTCATTAATAGATATAGTTTTTGTAGGATTTGGAGAGATTTCCCATTTGCTAGATATACCTGAAAGTATTTTACACCGAGACAAGGTCAAGGTATGGGTTAAACATGTATTTGCTGTACTAGATATTCTTGGAGCTGTGGCTAAAAGGTTGATACCTCAGTGTATCCTTCTTATAAACTATAGGATGTGCAGCATCGTGGGGGGCAGTCCAGCCCTGTTGTGTCCACTGCTTTCCCCTAGCTTGCATGTCTGAATGACACGGGGGACAACCCCACCGCTCATGAATCGAGAGTCATTTTAATTACGGTGGCAGGCAAGGTGCAAAAAAATTGGCCTATTTTTGCACCCCGTCTTCCCAGTTTGTAATTGACCCCTAAAGCCTGGTGCGTGACGCGCAACTGAGCCCCGCCCCCCTCCGTACACTCCGGATTTCAGTGGCGTCCTGAAGGGGTGCGGGCCCTGGTCCGCTCGCACCCCCTCCTCCCCCGGTAGTTCCACCACTGGGAGAATACTCAGACTCAGTTGAGTATAAAGACTTCTAATTTTTTTTAATTAACCACTAGAAAAATATATGAACTTGTATCATTCTTTCAAAACACAAATTTACCAGATTGCTTTGGATAACTTATTTTTAGAAGCTCAACTAAAGTCCTTTTAAAGGAGAACTAAACCATAAAATGAATATGGCTAAAAATGCCATATTATATACTGAACAAATTGCGCCAGCCTAAAGTTTCAGCTTGTCAATAGCAGCAATGATTCAGGACTTTAAACTTATTATTAAACTGATTATTTAGCTGATTATTAAACTCTGATGCTAGTTGCACTGGTTTCTGTGCTGCCATGTAGTAATTATCTGTATTAATTATTAATCAGCCTTATATTGTGACATTTCTATTCTATGTGTACTGTATATTGTGAGTGGGTCCCTAAGCTCAGTAAGTGACAGCAGCACAGAGCATGTGCATTGAATCAGCAGAAAAGAAGATGGGGAGCTACTGGGGCATCTTTGGAGACACAGATCTTTACTGCTAAAGGGCTGTGGTTGCCTTGGGTTGGTACAGAAGCGCAAAACATAATGTACAACATTTCTAGTTACTTCTTTGTTATGCTATAGTTTTCCTGTAAACAGTTTTGCCCACAGCCATTGCTCAGCGTGTGCCACAGTCTTGAAGCCTCACCTCTCTCAGACTTAGAGGATCTCCTTTCCTTAATGGGGCCTTTGCTGCTGATGTGTCCTTGTGGTGTCAGGCTGGTACTTTGTCTGTGCGAAGGGGAACATTTCTCCAGTTTCCTCGGCATAGCACGCTGTTGCTGCTGCTGCTGCTCTCCTCTTTTCTCTAGATCCTTACTTCTTCGTTCCTAACAGAAAAGTAAAAGGCAAGGTTAGTCAAAGAAATAGGGGGTATCCTCAGCCATTTATGGGGCCACGCATGGCATGAGAGATCCTATGTCTGGCCCTGTGCAAATGTAAAAAACTACAAAACAAAAAAGCAAATACAGGGACTTTATACCCCAATGATGATCTCTAGCTCTTTATAAGGCATAACAAAAAGACCCAAGCAATGCTCCAAATTGCAGATCAAAGATGTCAGAAAACAGAAGTGGAAAACTAAATATTAAACAATGGTGTCTACTAAATATCAATCAACGTGATTTCATTGAGAGCGAAGGGAAAGTGGAGGGGGGGGGGACAGAACTTCCTTGTATCCTATAAATCAGCACATCCTCCACTTTTATTCTCTGACAAAGTGTCAGTGTGTAGGTTTCCTGTCCCATATTCCCTTTCAATAAACAGGAAGGTCCATCCCTTTCACCCCATCGACCATATCCCTGGGACACGATTCATCTGGAAATTTCAGGAAGTTTTAAAATAAGCAATAGTTTCAATATATGGCCCCTTTAAATACCGAATAGGTTTCTAAAGGTGGCCATACACGGATAGATCCGCTCGTTTGGCGATGTCGCCAAACGAGCGGATCTCCCTCCGATATGCCCACCTTGAGGTGGGCAATATCGGGCTGATCCGATCGTGGGCCCTAGGGCCCAACGATCGGATCCTAGCGTTCACCAAACGGGCGGTCGGATCGCGGGACCGCATCAACGAACAGATGCGGCCGCGATCCGACGGGATTTTTAATCCCATCCGTCGGGGGCCCCCATACACGGGCCAATAAGCTGCCGACACGGTCTGTCGGCAGCTTTTATCGGCCCGTGTATGGCCACCTTTAGTCAGCACCTGTAGCCTCCCAATTCTTAGAGCCCGGTGCACGTGCAACGGTTTCCACCATGTATCCGTTTTCAAATATTGACAGCACCAGTCATGGATTCCTTTGCTTAAAATGCCTTTATTGAGACATGGGCTCAGACCCCGATACACTTGGCAACGTTTCAGACCGACATCTGTCTTTTATCAAGCCCAGGCTTGATAAAAGATTGATGGCGGTCTGAAAAGTTGCCAAGTGTATCGGGGTCTGAGCCCAGGTCCCTTTAAATACCAGTCATATAACGGAGCTGCCGGAGCAAATGGGCCATATCAGAACCCTGAACGGGTTGGAAGCAAAGCAATCTCAGCCCTAGTTGGCTCACCTCATAAGAGTTCTTGTTCATCTTGTATTTTTCTGACTGATGAAACTGGTTTTTGTGGCAAACATTGTCATTGATGTCTGGTTTCTGGCATTAAAGGAAACAGATGTTAATTACAGAGTGCAACATGTTGTGCAGATAAACCTGACTGCTCTGTGTTTTGTTGCTTTGCAATAATCTCTGCTTTAAGGGCAGAGACACACAGGCAGATTCGGGGAGATTAGTAGCCCGGCGACAAATTTCCTCTTCTTTGGGACCACCAATCTCCCCAAACTGCCTTCCCGTCGGCTAGAATGAAAATCACTGGCGGGATGGCACTTGGATCGCTTCGTTTTTCGAAGTCACCCGAAGTTTCCTTGTGAGGCACCTTCGGAAAATGAAGTGCTCCGAGTGCCATCCCGCCGGCGATTTTCATTCTAGCCGACGGGAAGGCAGTTTGGGGAGATTAGTTGCCCTGAATAAGAGGATATTTGTCGCCGGGCGACTAATCTCCCCGGATTTGCCCGTGTGTCTCTGCCCTAAAAAGCTGCCTCCTAATCCTACCCACCATCACACACATTCAGAAGCCTAAAATGCACCCCTCTCGAGGTAATGGCACACAGGTTGTTTTGGAGAGAACAAAAGATACCTGAGATAACTGCAATGAAATCATGTAATAACCCTTAGCAACTATTCAGCAGGTAACATTTGCTCTTTGAAAGCAGGCATGTGATTGGTGGCTTTGGGTAACTAGCCTTGAAGGATATTCTGCATGTTACAGTACAAGTAGTAACTGCCAATGGACTTATTTTATTAATTAAGTAAAAAGGCCGTGTGTCTGCATTCTAGGGCGCCCCTTCCTGGCAGATACCATACATAGATCAACTGTCTTTTCAACCTGTCTATAAATGTTAAACAAACGTCAGCAGAGGCCCTTATTGATCACTATATTTGCACAAGAGCAAGAACTGCAATGATGCTTTCTCTACCAACATAAAATCATTGGCCGAAACGGTGCCATGGCACCATGAGACGTACCCGCATGTTCACTAAATAGTGCTCCAGTTTCCAGTTCAGGAGGAAGTAGACGGCCAGGGTATGGCAAGCTCGATTGGAGAGAATAACGTTGATCACGTCGCTGTGTTTGTAGCCAAGTTTCTCGGACATGTGGAGCACCACGCTTTGGCTGAGATCCTCCAGGTGAATCCTGGAAAGAAATGTAAAAATAAAAAAAGATATAAAAAGTTGGAAAAGAAAAAACCCAAACTGCCCCATTCTACAAACTGTGAGCGGTGACAGGCAGATGCCATTCATAAAACAGGCTGCAGAAACGCATGCACTTGGGTGATTTTGAGGACAAACATTATCAGTACAATATATACAATAATACACCCAGTTACAAAGATTACAGTGTTTACAGTTTAAGTGGCTTGGGAAAAAAGTTAAAGGAACACAGAGGAAAAAAGGAAAACAATAAATCTTTAAGATTTTGTACATACATAAGGGTCATTGTGCTTTTTCCTTTTAAGTTTATATTTAAACCTTTAACACCATAAATGCTGAATGCTGCTGAACACAGTATAGTCACCCTGTCTGCCCAACACTTGGGTGTGAACAGTTCCACCTCCATCACCTATTAGTAGTGACTAACGTCCTTGGATTCCACACTGAGCCATAATTAGGTGTATCTCCGTTGTGGAGGCTCTTTGGCAGTGTTGCCATGTGGACGTGCTATGTGTTCCTTATGGCTGTGCCCGTTATATTACTGATGGCAGGAAGCAAATTGATTAGGGGGTGTAGCAGAGAATGTTGGGTGGGAGGACTCGTCTGACTGTGTCTCTCTTGGCTTTGAAGTGTAACATTCAGGTAACCTTGTTCCCTTTTATGTGTAAATTAGAGGCACCCGCTAAAGTGCTTATTACAAGCAGACCATAATACGTCAGATGACACCATAAGGGGCGGATGTAAGGCAGTAATCCCCAACCAGTAGCTCGTGAGTAACATGTTGCTCTCCAACCCCTTGGATGTTGCTCCCAGTGGCCTCAAAGCAGATGATTATTTTTGAATTCCAGGCAAGGCAAGTTTTAGTTGTATAAAAACCAGATGCACTGCCAAACAGAGCCTTCATGTAGGTTGACAATCCACATAGGGGCTGCTAAATGGCCAATCACAGCCCTTATTTGTCACCCCATAAACATATTTAATGATAGTGTTGCTCCCCATCTCGTTTTACTTCTGAATGTTGCTCAGTTGTTCTAAAGGTTGGGGATCCCTGATGTAAGGGAAGAGCTGTGTCCTGTTAATTGATCTCCACCCCAGATATTATTTTTGGGCAGATAGAATATAAAGAAGTATTTGCCTTTTCACTGGATAGATAGATGATAGAGAAAATGTTTCATTTAAAGGGACAGGATGCTGATTATTCCAGAGACTGTGCTGTGTCTTGGCCCTTCCGTCTATTGTCTGGCAGATTAACACAGACGTGTGAAATTTCCCCCCTAAGTGTGGATATTGTAGTACAGGTCTGGTAAACTCGCCAACCCCTGTGTTCTTCAATTAGAACCTATTCCCCTCCCCCCATGGATGTGTGGCTCTCCAGCTGTACTTCAGAATATCCAGCGTCCTGTCCTCTATCTATCATTGAGCTATCTATCTATCTATCTTCTATCTATCTATTTATCTATCTATCATTGATCTATTTATCTATCTATCATCTATCATCTATCTATCTATCTATCTATCTATCTATCTATCTATCTATCATCTATTTGTAGATCTTTCCATCTATCTATCCAGTTCTCAAATGCCAGCCATGCACTCACTCTACGCAGTCAATTTGGTTCATTTAACTCATTTTACTCTGTTTCAACTTTTCTTTCTCTTCTAAATTGAATCCCTGCACTTGACTGATCACTGTGTGTGGCCCTTCCACCTGTTCTCCACCCCTTCTCTGTTTAACCCATAACCTTCTCCCTCACTAGGCACCTAACCCTTTCTATCCCTCTCTCCCACTTACTCATCTTCATCCTTTTCATTGTTCTCTCCTTCTGCTGGTGTATGTGGGAGTATGTATGCGTTTGTTCATATCCCCTTTTTAAATTAAATTACTCCCTTTTATAATGCTTAGTAGAACCCTACCCTCTTCTTCCAACCCTCACTCTCCTTAAGGGGGAAGATTAGACTAGGAGATTAATTTGCCCACATTGAATCTCCTTTATCTGGGGAGACTAATCTCCTCTGAATGCTACCCAGGTCCGGACTGAGAATTAAAATAGGCCCTGGCATTTCAGGTACACAGGGGGCCCTATCAGATCACTCAGAGGCCCAAACAGTCCCATCAGCCCACTAAATACTGACTTTCTATGGCACCTTAGAGCAGCCCCTCTGGCATTTGCCAGTCTGGGCCTGACCTACCCCAGCGGCTGTTTGAATAGTCACTGCAGTTACATATGTGGCCCTGCTACTTTCTGAAGTAGCCCAAACATTGATGTTGGAGCAGAGGGAAGTGGAATGGGGGAGAAAATAGCCCTGATATGACCTGGTCTTAATGTCTTTTCATGAGATAATGTGATGGGGTGATAAAGAGGTATCTGTTACTGGATACATTCCATCAATGCACTGATAGGAATCAAGGAAGGATTATAGTGGCGTATCTCTACGAGCCAGACTGGATGACTTCATGGAAATTAATCTGGGCTGGGATGTCCCAATCAGCTTGAACACCTCACATTTAAGTGAATGCCTAACATTCCACTCAAAACAAATCCACCCAAAAAGTGTTCACTGCCTAATGAAAGAAAATGTAACTTTCATGCACTAAACATTCATTACACATATATAGTCTCTACACTGTTAGTTCTGACTCTTAAAACAATGAAGCAGAAGCCAATCAGGAGAACTGACTTACATTATGCTGTAGTATTTCAACATTCAGAACTATAAAACAGAGAGGTATAAACAGAAAAGGGCCATTTACAAATAGCTTTACAAGCACTGGAGACATGTAATGAATGTATTTAAGGAAGATTTTCGGCCATTATGCAAAAAGCTATTTTTAAGTGGAGATGGCCTTTAATGGATTTGATTAAGAAAAAAATCCATAAATGTACATTTAAATCCTCTAGTGAATGGAACAGCGTAGAAATATCACACTTTTAAAAGCCCATCACCAATCGTCAGGCCTTCCATGCTGGAATCCCCTTAAAGTGTCATTTGTTTTAGTGAGGAATCGGCACCCTTAGGCCGGCTATGTGATACCAGAAGTGATGGGCGAATAAATTCGGCAGACACTAATTTGCTGCGAATTTCCGAGTACTGCCGCAAGCCGAATTAATTTGCAAAACTGCCGCAACAATTTGCATAATCAAAAAAATATTATTTTGATGCCCATTGGCTTCAATGAGTTTCGCAAATTTTTCACCGTTTCGCTAATTTTTCAGCAAAGCAGAACAGATTTGCCCATCACTAGTTACCAGTCAAAACTCAAAGCCTGGACTTTAAAAGCTGAAACATGAAGCCAAAAGGTATTTTTTTAAAAGGTATGACAGTTAATTGTTCTTTCTGCTTGAACAGGCAAATAATCAAAATATACACACACACACACAAATACATATATATATTTGTACTAAATGGCAGGTAAAAAGTCATGCTGGATCTTATAAATAGCAGCTATAATGTAGGTTCATTACAGAGGTGATACCCACATGCCTATATGGACAATTTTGGGGTCTCTAAACAGGCAGATCCACTTTGTGTTCATTAAAGGGAACACAGAATATTTACAATGTGCCATGAAGTTGTTTTGTTTAGGAACACACGTTAAGTATGAAGTCTACTGTTTCTTGCTGTGCTGCTGTCACAAAATAGCCTTTTTCCTAGCGGGATATTGTCTAAGGCAGTTCAGTCACTGTTGTACTACAAGTCCCAGCATCCCCTGCCAGCAATGGCCAGTGCTTTACCTGTTTGGGAAGGTGTGATGTCCTTTGCCATGGTAATTATCATTAAGCCAGCGGTTTGCCAGTGCTTGTTGTATGTTTGGTCGCTTCAGAGGGTCAGGTTCCAGTAGAGAGCGGAGGCAGCTGATGGCAGCTAGGAAGGCAGAAAGTGACTCATGAGTTCATTTGAAATAAGCAAGAGCCGGAGAAATAAGTAACCTCTGACTCCCCAGATGTTGAACCACAAAGCTAACATTGCAGGTGCATTTTTATAGGGCTATCAATCTGATTGGTCTAGGCTTCCAACAGCCTGACAGAACACTACCTGGCCAAAAAAAACAAAAATATCTATTGGTCCCCTCCCAATATATCTACATAAGCCTGGATTTAGACCTGATTGTGGCCTGGGGTTAAAAGATAACATCAGCCCAATATTGACCAGCTCGTAGGTTGCCAATTTGGTCAAAGGTCAACTTGTTTGGTGTCCTTGCCAAGCATGCACATATATTTGTGTACGGGCAACTTTGAAGTAGGACAAATAAACCTGCTCCTAACCAGCTTCTGGTCAGTTGCAGTGATCAATATAATAGTCCCTTGCAATTCACGGTTACTATTCCCCCATACACATACAGGGAAAAGCTTTATTCAATAATAAAAAGAAATTCTACGCATGTGGGAAGGTTTGGATTAAGATAGTAAGGTAGTAGTCAGAAGCAGCCGTGCAAACCTGTTCCCCTCGAGCAATGTTTGTCAGCACTGGAAATTTATGGCTTGTAAACACATTGCACCGCAGGCAGATTTCAGAAGCGGGCGGCTCTGTCTCTGCTGCCGTGCAGAGAAATAAGGGCATTTAAAGTGCCTCTGAAATTGCCTGGCGAAGCGGTGAGCGATTATACTCATTCTATAGCGTGCGCTGCCATGTGATCCCTCCAGCTGCTCGACAGTGAATGGGCACGGAAACGCAGAGCTACTTACCCGGAGAGATATGGGTGGGCAGCGGATTCATATCTTTGTCTACCATCTTCTGGTACAAAGCTCTCAGGCTGAAAGGCTCCACAGTGAATGGCAGCGTGCCCGTCAGCATGGCATACATATTAACTCCACTGGGGAAACACAAAATAAAGGAATGAACAGTTAGGGCTGTGTAGGAGAGAAGGCGAAGGCAGCAAGTATTTCTTTACAAATATTGGATTATTCCACTCTCCTTTGTGCTTTTTAACTGGGAATCTGCTTGGCACAATACCGCAGTTCCTGGAAGGCATTTACATTGAACCTGGCATTGTGTAACTTTTTTAAAAAGATGTGACACTGTGTCTTTTTTTTTTTAATTCTCCCTCTTACCCACCACATAGCCCTGATTTACTGTACTCTTGTCCATTTTCGGATCCCTCATCCGGCAACCCAGAGGGCATGAAATAATGGACAGAATGCGGGTAGGTCAAAGCCAGCGGGTAATACTGAGCTTCTTTTTACAAATTAAACTTCTACACCCTTCGCCAAACGAGCGGATCTCTGCCCGATATGCCGACATTGAAGTGGGCGATATCGGGCTGATCCGATTGTGGGCCCTGGGGCCCAATGATCGTATCATAATGCATGAGAACAGGAGGTCGGATCACAGGACCGCATACACACAGAGATGCGGCCGCAATCCAACGGTATTTTTTAAACTGCCTGATCCAGATCTGGCAGACTTTTGACCAGATATCGATCGGGAAAGCCCATCGGATGGCCCCACACATGGGCCAATAAGCTGACGCCTCAGTCTGTCGGCAGCTTTTATTGGCCTGTGTATGGGGGCCTTTAGGCCAGTGATCCCCAACCAGTTGCTCAGGAGTAACATGTTGCTCCCCATCCCCTTGGATTTTGCTCCCAGTGACCTCAAAGCAGGTGCTTATTTTTCAATTCCTGACTTGGAGTCAAGTTTTGGTTGCTTAAAAAACTTTTTTTTTGGGCCTAACAGACCCTACTGTAGGCTACCAGTCCACACATGAGCTACAAAATAGCCAATCATATACTTTATTTGTCACCCAAGGAACTTTTATTCATGCTTGTGTTGCTCCCCAAATCTTTTTTACAATTGAATGTGGCTCACGGGTAAAAAAAAAAAAGGTTGGGGATCTCTGCCTTTCTCTGACTCTTTCCCAGCTGGCAGAAATGGACAAAACCACCTCTGTAACCTCCCATTTACTTTAAAGGAGAATTTAACGCACATTAAGGAATTTACAGGCCATTCACCTGATGTGACAGACGATCTCCATTAAATCCATTGGGGAATGGAAATAGATATTTGGTTTATCACTGTGCTAATAGAGAAAGGCTATAGGTACACTGGTATCTCAGTTGGGTAGCGTGTTGGTTTTTTGTGAAGTCATTTGCCTAATGTTGTCTGTCTGTGGTTAGTATGGTCAATATATGATCTTTGTGCCACCATAATCATATAGGCTGGTACAATATTATAGTATATATTTATATTCACAGGAGAATTATTCCATATATGGTCTATTCCATGGCCATGTCCCCATTGGCTATGGAATGGGGGTAATGGAAGATAAGAAAGGTTGCTGTCCCTAGCCTGAAAATAATGAAACATTACACAAAACTACAACCACAAGCTAATAATACATTCATAAAAGCAAGTGGAACGATTTTGCCTTCGACTTTACTTGTGCACCAGCGGTTGCTCTTCTTAATTATATTAACTAGGGGTATCAGACTATTGCTAAAACTGCTGCTGTAGAACTACACCTCCCATCATCCCCAGGCAACAGCAGCCACTGACTGGCGTTACAATTCAGCGGCAGTTGGTGGGCTGCGAGTTTGTTCTCCTTGATTTACGCAGTTTTATTTTCTCACAGTCCAGCTGGTTTCTAAGGCGATGAAAGAAAAAAAAGCATCCTTTCATATTTTCTTTTAACCAAAAAAAAAAAAATATAGGAAATTGCTACAAATAAATGACTGCGGGAAGTTGCCATAGAAACCTGTCTGCACCGCGAGTGCTCAGGGAAGGGATCCATTGAAACCTACCAGATATGTATATGGCATTGTGGGAGATACACTGAAATGCCAGGGCCTATTATGATTCCCATTCTAGGCCTGCATCTATTCCTAGGGGGCAGATTGACTAAAGTACGATGTGGCTAACGCTAGCGACAATTCTCCAGCGTTGCCACCCGCAGGGACATCGCCAATTAATTAACAGGCGCCAATTCGCTAGCAAAAGAGACTGTTGCTAGCGTTCATTCGCACTCTATCGCCAGGGACTTTTTGCGAAAGGACGTAACACCACAAATTCAGTAAAGTGCGGATTTTACTGAATGTTACATAAGTGCTAAAAAGAAGCTAGATCTTCCTCAATCTTATTTAACTTACATCATATCCTGTGTGCCGAAAATGCATCAAAGTTACAAAAACGCAGGCGACTTTTCCTTTTTTGAAACGGGATTGACTGCAAAAGTCCTAACAAAAAAGTCCTTTTTTTGGGTAACCGGTTTTCTCCAGACATTTTTATAACATATGGAACATTTAGGGTAGGACTCCACCAACCATTTTGTCGTGATCCGACGCGATGTGACAAAACGCATGCAACTTGATCAACGCTGCGACACCATGCGACAATTCTATCTCTTACCTTATTTTTGTCGCATGCGTTTTGACGCAGCGCGTCGGATCGCGACAAAATCGTTCATGGAGTCCTACCCTTATTTTACAGTGGGCTCATGTGTAGGGAATTATATTAACTCTCTTGTCTTTATTAAGGTTCCCTGGATATTTGTATAAAAAGTGGTAACTTCAAGCATTTTCACCAACATTTATAATAAAGACGTCCATACAACTTTAAATTACCGTCGTATGCAAACTGATCTAAGCACAAGATCACTAGCGAATTTTCACTAGGCACAAACGAACGCTAGAGCATCTTCACTATAAAGTGCTCGCACTGTAGAAGGAACGCTAGTGGAAAGTCGCCAGCGTTCAGCCCCCCGGGCGCAACTTCGCATATTAGTGAATTAGCGTAGTTGTAGCGAATTTGCACCTGGCGAAGTGGTGCGATGTGTGCGAAGCGATCGTTGGCAACAATTCAACCTTTAGTGAATCTGTGAATATCACCAAGGGCACATTTTAAACTTCTAATGGGAAAGAATGAATTGTTTGTGCCTGGTCCCTGGTGCTGTATTCTACCCTGCACTTACACCCCTGTATGTTTCCCAGAGTCCTAACAACCCATTGTAGCTCTGATTCAAAAATTCCCGGCAGAGTCACAGTGACTGAGCAACTATAGGCTTGAAGAAACCAAAAGCAACATCCTTAACCTCCATGTTCTTGTTTTGCCATTTTGATAATAGGCACACACACACCCTAATCCCTCTGCTCGCTTGACATTTTCTACCCGTCCTTAGAACTGAGTGCAGCTGTTTGCACAACAAATACGTCCTACGCAAACAGGCAGATGTGCCCCGGCTGCTCCGTGATCAGTACCAACAGATGAGAGGCTTTTTAATGGAAACAGAAGTGAAACCCAGCAGCCGTTCCGTTTCAGCCATGGGATGCATGGATGGTGCTTAATGTGCTATCAAGGTGACCCTTTTTCTAAAAAGATTCCAGAATGTGCATGTGGAGGTGCCCATTGGCAAGTATGGAATAATGCAAAGAATTGGTTTGAAGGGGTGTGCAATGGTATTCTCTTTTCCGTAAGACTTGGGAAATTAGATGTCCTGACTTTTATCCTTGATATCCTGCACTAACTCGAGATACAAAGTTTCTGAAACTTAATTAAAATAAGAGCCTTTTTGGCAGAGAGCCCAGAACAGCCAGCAACTGCTCTTAGATACTTTTGTAACAATTTAAGATAATCAAAGAAATGATTGTAACTATTTAAGACAAGCAGGTCTCTTGGGAGAACTCAGACGTGCAGTATAAAGGGCAATTCACTTTCACTAGCAAAACTGCTATAACACATGAAATATTGCACTAAAATTCACAGAAATGTGTTCAAACTTTCATAACCTGCCAAATTTTGTAAAATGAACATGGTAATTAGGGGGAGTGACCATAAAATAGTCGTGGCCAAAAAATAATTTTGTGTCCCTCTTTTCGTTTTTCAAATGTTGGGAGGTATGTAATGAGCATGAACAGTATCATGAGCTGGTCAAAAGCAGGTTATGGAAAATGCCTCACTAACATAAAAATGGTTTCATAATGGGTAACGCCAGGTACTTACATAGACCAAACATCCACTTTTGGGCCGTATTTCTTTCTTGCAAGTAATTCTGGAGCGGCATAGGCAGGACTTCCACACTGCGTACTGAAAGGGTCACTATACCCCAGGATACCAGCACAGTTGCTCAGTCCAAAATCTACCAAAATAAACCACATATTAAGGTTAGAGAGTTGATTAGCAAAGAACCCATAAACTAAAACAGCAGGATTATAATAATGAATTCATGTTTTAGGGTGCCTAGATGTACCACCTCACTCCTTTAGCCAGAAATATATAAAACCCCCATTCTGCATGACTAAATAGGAATTCATTTAGATGTGCAGCTACACAGGAGCCTAGAGTTACAGCCTCTCTTCTTTAACCGGAAAAAATATAAAATCCCCACCCTTCATGGCTAAATAACCATTCATGTAAATGCTTATCACCTCACTCCTTTAGCCAAAAACAAATAAAATGCCAAACCCTGCATGGCTAAATAGCCATTAATTTAGATGTCAGCTATACAAGAACCTACAGTTACCACCTTGCTCCTTTAACTGGAAACATATAAAATCCCCATCCCGGATGGCTAAATTGCAAATGAATTTAGATGCATGTAATATAACGCAAACCAATATAATTCTATGAAAAAGAGAAAAAGAACCCCAATTGCCTACCACTCGTACAGCAGTTCCTCAAATGTTAAACTACCTATTAAACCTATTGTGGTTGCTGAAGGCAATCACTAACCAATAAAAATAATAATGTGCTTGATTTTAACCAAATAAAGTTACATTAAAGTGCAAGTGCAATAAAATTCATTCTATTGATTTTACTTTAACTTAAAGGTTAATAAATATAAGCAAATTAAATATCTTCGAGCAGTGATACCAAAAGTCAGGGTCAGACTGGGCCAGCAGGACACCAGGAAAGAACAAGGTGGGCCACCGGCTCTTGTGGGCCCTGCCGGCCCAGATTCGTACTAAATCTGTGATAGAAAGGCTTCTTAATACTGCGACACACAGGGCGCGCCGGCACAGTAGGGGGCCCAGACCCCCATGAGCCCTCGCTATGCCACCAGTGTCGGAACTTTGATTTGACCGCAACCCCCAACAAAGTGGGGTCGCGCCACAGAGAAGCGGATCTGGGCTGGGCGGGGCCAACAAGAGCCTGGGGTTTTTTCCCGGTGTCCTGCCGGCCCAGTCCGACACTGCCCATGGGACCCTACTGCGCCACCTGCAACTCCCATGGGCCATTGTCACCTGCCCTATCCCCTCCCCTGAGCGTGCTTAAAAAGTACCATCAGCAAATCAGGGGAGGGATATCTACAGCCTGGGAGCCAGCTGTCGAGGATCGGGTCTGGGACAGTTGAGCCCACCGATGCGAGGCATCTTGGGAACTGGAGTCTTGGCAGAAGGAGAACTGATTTCTGCTATATTGTTTCTGTAGTCAGACAAGCAGTGGAGCAAACTGACACATTCTGAATTCAATAGCTAATGCATTCTCAAATTTAAAATGTATATATAAATTAAAAAGTATTCAATAATTGTATATCGTAAAGTTGCTAAAAATACAAAAAAAAATTTATAATTTGTGTGGACATCTCCTTTAAACTGGCATCAACACAGACACACTGATTCTGTTTCATTCTAAAAGCTATGCATTCAGCTGTAAAATGAGTTTAATGGGAAAATGCAAGTGCAGCCAAACCCAGGAGGGGAAACCCTATTAGAGGGCGTTGTGTATCCGCCATGCGGCCAAATCAAGTGTCAGCAGAGAAGCACAATGCTAATGGGAGACTCATTAAATAATTTGCATACCGATCAGCTTGATGTTGTTGTTCTCATCCAGTAACAGATTTTCAATCTTCAGGTCTCTGTGGGGGAGACAACAATTAATGATTGTACATGAGCATGGGAAGCAGCGAGGCTGGAATACTTAATGAGTGGGAAAGGATAAACCATTAGCGGAAAAGCATTTCATTCAGCAAAAAATATTAACCTCTTTACTGCTAGATTGAGGACGTCAGGTTAACAAACATTGGTGTCTACATGAAACGGATCCCAAAATATTCAACATTCCCTCCTGCCTTCAGGAAAGAGCAAATATTCCCAGAGGCACTAAAATGAAGGCTGACTAAATCCTCCCTTGAACCGGGAACTATTAAAATAAAAGCACATCTATACTATTGCTGCCATACTGAATGGAGTTATTATAAGGGTCTTTGGTCGTGGTTCCTGTACTGAAGAGCTGGCTCCTCTAAGGAGTGGGGTGCCTGGGAGGGCTCAGCCTAAAGACCAGTTGGGTTGAAATTTAAGGAGAATCCTAGATGCTCCTGAAGGTCCAGCTTGAAGGTCAATCAGATGACACTTGCAGTCAACAACTATTTCTAGATGTTTTTGTAACTATGTGTGGAAGATACAACAATGTTTTCATACAACTGTAACCTAATTATGGGCTAAGGTTGGCCCTGACCAAAGGTTGGACCTAAATCCAATAACCACTGGTAGTAACTGGTTAGCTACTAAAAAAAATTAAATCTTGACCTCCTAAACACAATGGCAATTGCCAGCAAATCCGTTTCAAATTTCCGGTAAGCAAAGAATTCATTAAACTTATAACCCATTTGTGTCCCAACAGTAATTGTGATTGACCTCAATAGCCCTATTCCCTGCTCACCATCTGCCGAGGAAGCACAACGTAAAGCCAACCATTACTGTGTCAGTAGATTGGTTATGATGGCAGCAGTGCAAGGACTGGGCAAGTCTTAAGCTTAAGAGTTGGACATTCCTGGATGGATTTGTGCTTTCCATCTGTAGTGTGAGTTCTTGTGGAGCACTTAATGGAGCAGAACTACACGGAAAGAGATGGAAGTGCCCTGTTATTTTCTCATGAGTCAATTGCATCTCGTTGCCCTATTCCCAGTTGTTATGTTGCCAGACACTGAAGTGCACATGCTTATTTAGATCACCATTTAGAAGATATGTTCACAGGGAGATGAACAGGATCATGTAACACATGCACACATCTGTGTTGTACGTTGCTAAGCCACGATTCTGCTGCCTAACAGCCTGACAGCAATTGGCTCTGCAAAGGATGCATTTGTCAACTCCTATCAAGTCAGACGTCTCCCGTGGGCTGTGGAAGAGCCCATGCTTTTTAACTCTGTCAACACCAATTCCCTACGTGTTAGGAGTAACTCACACAACATATAAGGGACAATAAACCTTCTTATTACATACGCTTAACAGACTGCCCCTTTTAGAAGTACTATTAACATTTAAGTAACCTAAAGCCTATGAAAGAATGTGGCTTGGAAAGTATTTAAATACTTAAGTTACTGTACCAGTCCAACAGTTCAGCAGAACAGACCTGTAGTGATCTATGCCTTCCAAATTGTCCACATCAGTTCCCCATCTTGGATCTTGTTATGTCATTCTCTGAGTGCCAGTGGCACTGCACATGCTCAGTGTGCTCTGGGATGCCATTGACAAAGCTAAGTTTAGGGGTCTTTGGTAATTAGCAAAATATTTGTAGAAAGTGATATTATATTCGTCGTATTAGTGTATCAGAAGAAAAGAAGATGTGGAGCTACTGGCAAACATCTTCTCTGCTACATGGCCTTGGACTGGTACATAACTCCAAAACTTAAGGTGCTTAGACAAGTTCTTTTTTGAGTTTTCTCCTTTTACTAATTATTCCCCTGAATATATATTAGTCATAAGAGACCTATCAATCACACATTGAATTCTTGGCCTCACCCTGACAATCAAGTCCCAATCAAATGTTAATTGTGAAGGGGATAGTTTTGGGCTTAAACATAAGGCGAGATGTTTATAATATCTGTCCATGTACGGCCAGATTTAAGGTTTCCAAGAAAGATCGTTTGTTTCAATACACATGTGTAGAGCTGAATCGTCAGATATACAGATCGATATACAGGTAGAAACATTAGAATTCTACCTGTATCTGACGATTCAGCACTAATAATGGCCGATGTTTGGGTTCCTTCAAAGGCACCCGATATAAATTTTCCGTCCAGCCCAATTGACGAGCTGAACGATATCCAAGTCTTCTGCCGATATCGGTTGGCTCTTTTCCCACCATACACACAACGAATATCGTATATAAATTAGTTTCGTATGATATTATCTGTGCGTCTATGGCCACCTCAGATAGGTCCACACCATGCTGAGTATAGAGCCACACTGAAGTTTTATATGCAACATCATTTCATGACTCTGCTCACAAATTAGAGGGCTGACAAAAATGTCCTCACTCTAGCGAACTGCTCACTTTGATTTATATCAGAAGAATTTCTGTGACATTCAGTAATGGTGTGTCAACAGAACATCAATTCAGACGGCCTTTTATCTATTATTCTATTAATAACAGCCAGATCTTCAGATAGAGCCCAGGTGAATTCTTGTCTGTCATGACTTCTCCCCCTTTATTTATAGCTGCCGCTTTTCAAGCCATAAACTTCGGGAGCCCATTGAGAAAAGGTTTTTTTCCATACAAGTTTTGATCTTTACCTTCACAATGCGTATGACTCATTCATTAATGCAGTCTGCAGCTGGAAGACATCGCTCGGAATAAAACAACCTTGCTTGGAATCCTAAAATGACTCCGTGCCTTCATTGTCCCTCAACAGAACTGAATCTTTATTTTTACATAAGGCAATTACGGTTCAAAAAAAATGAGAAAATTGATATAATGGTCGTAACTGTAGAGGTGTGAGGGAAAGTTAAACAAATATTTAAAGAAAAATACATTTCAAAGCTGAGCTCTGCACTCTTGGAGAAAATCAAATATTTATTCTGAAATCAATACGTGATCCTTCTTTGGGACAGTTTCCTTGTCTAAAGGTCAAGGAATGGTCCGAAGTGTTTACTTTAGAATAAATATTTAAGTTGTATGTAAAAGGCCAAGAAAGTTTAGTTTCTTTCTTTTTGGGGGGAGGGGCCCCCCTGTATCAAGTTCTAAGGTCAACTTTCGAAGGGCAACCCTTACTAAATCCACCAATTGTCCACCGAATTTCTGTTACCTTCAAATATATCTAATGATCAACACAGGGGATAATGTTTATCCCAGCTCAGTAACTCAGCTGGTTTTTACTAGTCTGAAGCAAATACAATACATTGTTTATAACTACCTGTGTACAACTCCTGCTCTGTGCAGATGCTCAACAGCCAAGATAAGTTGCCTGATGTACTTTCGTGCCTCGTGCTCCTCCAGCCTCTTCTTCTCGTAGATCTTGTGCATGAGGTTACCCCCAGGGCACAGCTCCATCACTAAATAGTAACTGTTCTCTGTCTCCAAAATGTCAAGGAGCTGGGTGATGTTGGGGTGTCTAATCATTTGTTGTATCTGGCCCTCCCTCCGCAAGTTCTTAGTAACATACGTGTCCTTCTTGGCTTTCTTCTTATCTATCACCTTGACGGCCACCTGGAACAATAAAGTTCATGAAAGTGATTAACAGATCAACTTTACAAATGAATCAGTTCAAAACTCTGTCGTGAAACTTTACTACTGCTAAATGTAGTTTTTCACCACCCTGAACCCAGAGCTAAATGACTCTGTATTCCAGTAAATCATCACCTCGACAACTTTCTTAGTTGTCTTGGTTATTGGTCTGTTTTCTTCAATCTTACTGCATTTACACTTCCCTGGATGGACTTTACCATTGACTCTTCTAATTTTGCAAATGTTCACCTTTGATCTGAAATACGGCATCATGGCTCCTAACTGTTGGGGAGTTCATTGAGTGTTTATAGGGCATAGTTGAATCAACAATTAAAGCTTTTGAACAAAATACAGTTTGGTATCTATTATACAGAATGCTCGGGACCCAGGGTTTTCTGTATTAGGGATCTTTCCTCAAGTTGGATCTCCAAGTCCGAATGGCAAAAACTTGAAAAAAAAATCGAGGTTTTTTTTTTTACTATAAAATCTGAATTTTTATTGGACAAAAAAAACCTCTAATTGTTCAAGATTTATTATACCCCGAGGATGGGAAATCCGGCATCTCAGACCTACCGAGGTTGTATATAAGATAATGGGAGAGGTCCCTAACCTATTTGGAAGTTTCTGTGGTCTGCTCTGGAATTAGCCGGAAAATCCAACTATTTTGGTGGACTTTACGAGAAAAGGCCAGAAAAAATTGAGCGATTCTGGAAAAAACTCATAAGATTCAGATTTTCACTCAATTTTTTCGTGCTTGTCCCTGATTCAATTAAATTGTGCTTTTTTTAATGATAAAAAAGCTCCAACCGTGGCTTCTACTTTGGTCTGACTTTTTTTTTATTAATATGCCCCTACTAAAAATAATTTATACATTAAATAAACCCAATAGGATTGTTTTGCCTCCAATAAGGATTCATTATATATTAGTTTGGATCAAGTACAAGTTACTGATTTATTATTACAGAGAAAAAAGTAATCATTTTGAAAAAGTTGAATAATATGATTAAAATGGAGTCTATGGGAGACAGCCTTTCCATAATTTATAGCTTTCTGGATAACGGGTTTCTGCATAATGGATCCCATACCATATACCAGTGATCCCCAACCAGTAGCTCGTGAGCAACATGCTGCTCTCCAACCCCTTGGATGTTTCTCCTCAATGTCCTCGAAGCAGAGGCTTGGAGGCAAGTTTTAATTTAATAAAAAAGTATAGTGCTTTAGGTTCCTGTAGGTTGCCAGTCCACATAGGGGCTACCAAATGTCTTATTTGGCACCCCAAAGGACTTTTTCATGTTTGTGTTGCTCCCCATCTTTTTTTACATTTGAATGTGGCTCATGGGTAAAAAAAAAGCTTGGGGAGCCCTGCCATATACTGTAGAACAGTCTTTCCATAATTCAGAGCTTTCTGGATAAGGGGTTTCTGGATAATGGATCCCATACCTATACCATACTATATACTGTAGGCATATGCATTCCATTCTGTTATTCTACAGCTACTTTACCAAAAATGTCTTTTTTTTCTTAATGCCTCAGCCCCAGCGTTGATTTGAACAGTATCCAGTAAATCCCATAATCTCTCCCACTGTTAAGAGCACTGTCAATTATAGATGGAGTCTCCTCTGCTCTAAACTTCCTCAGTGGGCTATTTGGATTTAATGAGCTATAACATTTAAACAAAACATCTCTTGAACTTGGAAGTGTCCTTGTTTTATGAAGCAAGAAATGCCATACACAATGGCTATTGTTTGTGAAAGCCTTTAATTGGTTAGACATTGTCTCTTTAATTTAAGTTCTCCTTTAATTTTCATAGGCCCTTTATTTGAAGGGAATTCATGATATTGTTTATAGGTGATCTCGCTTGTCAAATTGTCACATATCATAAATTCATGAGAAAGAGAACATATTCAGTGGAATGAAAGATAAATACCTGCTGCAAAAATTTCCAACAGCCCATCTTTCGTCATGCGAATATTTTGGCAACTAACCCAAAACACAGGAACGTATGCATTCCTACAGGCTATAAAGGAGCCTAAATAGCAAGTTAAGGCTGATATAGGACAATATCAAATCAACACAGAACCTGTTTCAATGCTCTGGGCAATTTCCAAAGAAAGTATAAATCTGAAGAAAACCAATATCTAGTCACGAAGAGGATAAACACATAACAAGATCAGAAACAATGATATTTGTGATATTCAGAATCTAACTTAGGTTATAAACCAGCTGTAAATTGATCATTACTGGCACACTAATCAGTGCAATAGCCCCCCTCTATCTCTATTCCTTCTAAGTTAGGGGACCCCAACCCACATTCATATGTAAAACATAAAACACAAACATAAAAACGGTCCTGGGGTGCCAAGTAAGGGCTATTTAATAGTCCCTACTAGGGATGCACCGAATCCAAGATGCAGTTCGGGATTCAGTCAGGATTCGGTCATTTTCAGCAGGATACACATTCAGCCGAATCCTTCTGAACCAAATCCTAATTTGCATATGCAAATTAGGGCTGAGGAGGGAAGTCTTTTTGTCACAAAACAAGTAAAAAGTAAAAAAAATTTCCCCTTCGGATTCGGTTCGGTATTCGACCAAATCTTTTGCAAAGGATTCGGGTTTTCGGCTGAATCCAAAATAGTGGATTCGGTGTATCCCTAGTCCCTACTGGCAGCATACAGGAGGCTCTGTCTGGCAGAACAATTTGCCTCCAAACTTGCCCCCAAGCCAGGAATTCAAAAATATTCACCTGCTTTAAGGCCACTGAGAGCAACATCCAAGGGGTTGGTGATGAACATGTTACTTGTGAGTCACTGGTTGGGGATCATTGTTCTAAGTCAGTGATCCCCAACCAGTAGCTCGTGAGCAACATGTTGCTCTCCAACCCCTTGGATGTTGCTCCCAGTGGCCTCAAAGCAGGAGCTTATTTTTGAATTCCAGGCTTGGAGGCAAGTTTTGGTTGTATAAAAACCAGATGCACTGCCAAACAGAGCCTCAATGTAGGTTGACAATCTACATAGGGGCTACATAGGGGCTACCAAATGGCCAATCACAGCACTTCACAATCACTTATTTGGCTCCCTAAGAAAATTTTTTATGCTTGTGTTGCTCCCCAACTCCTTTTACTTCTGAATGTTGCTCACGGGTTCAAAAGGTTGGGGATCCCTGTTCTAAGTAAAACAGCCACCAAATTACCATTCTCTGAACTGTAGGTTTAGGAGCATATTTGGTTTCAAGAAGTTTGATCTTTAATAGGCTCAACCATTAGAACAAATTTATTTTCCTGGACTACATCAATAGTCTAAGCAAAAGAGGTCACACCCAAATTTGATGAAAAAATTTAAGGAGACTTATTTGTAAGCCTTGATGAATGCACCTTCTCAAGAACATTGGCAAGTCACTTCAAAGATTCAACCTTCTCCATGTTTTTGGGAAACCAGTGGCTCTTTTCAGACAGACATATAAGTAGTTGTTCCTCAAGCAACCAACTGCTCTAAGACTGCTACCCTTCTACTTTACTTCATATTCTGGCACATGGAAACTCCTCTCCAATCAAATATCGAATCTGGTTGGTCAAATCTAAATTCTGCAGAGAAAATTGCGATACGATCCTGGAAGCAGTGCATCCCTAGCTTTTACAGCCCAGCAGGCAGAAACCTCATTACTCGCCAGTAATTCAATAATTAATGTCCCTCATAAAGTCTTCTTTCAACAGCCAATAAAAAGCACAGCCGACCAATGGCATTTATTTGCAAGGCTTGCCAATAAACTGGTTTTAAATCTAATCGTTATAAACTGTCCACAGGATTATTCTCTATGACATAATCTCAGAACTCAAGAACCCAAGCGGATTTGATGAATTATTTAGCCTGCGTGTTAAATGAAAGAAAAAGGTTCTTGAAAACAGGGGACTTTTTAACTAAAACATGAAGTGATATTGAATAATTCATGGTCAGGCTGCCATTAACCTCCAGGTGACCCGTTCCTTAAAAAGGCAAAAAACTAGAATTTGCTGAACTGAACGCCCTGTGTTAACAGAGATAAGGAAAACCAAAGCAAGAAAAAGTTTAACACAGGCAACTGGCAAAACAAAGACATAATGGGCTATGTCACACATTGTTATTTGTTAATATTTATCATAGAAATTCAAATATGGCTACTTCTGAATGGGTTGCCTACATGTGCCGCTGACTCCAGACCAAGTCAACAATTTATTGGCCCATCTTCCCACGAGCCTCCTCTAATGCAGCTGTTCTCAAATTGGAGGGGCTAGGGTTGGCAGGGAGGCCCAGCATGAAGGATGATTAGGGTAAAGCTTTGGCATTTTTGGACTCGGATATCCATGACAGTCCCTTATGGTGACATTGGGGGTGTCCAAGATATTCTTGGAACTATGGCTGATACACCTACATATGTAGCCATGTATGAACTGGGTTTAGGTCCATAAACAAAGGTTGGTTGTTCAAGGTGAGATCCTTAGATTAGAATAGATTAGAGCAGAATCCAACCACATCTGCTCTAATCCGAAAGGATCACCTCTTGTTCCTCTGAAAAAGAAGATCCTCTCTAAACTTTTTTATATTTTAGATTGTCCCCTTTATGTTCCTTTACCTCTAAATGAAAGAAAATAGCCATTATATAATTCAAGCAACTTTTATGATCACAATATAAAAAAATCCATTTTAGTTGTCAGACTCCCACAGCCTCAGCAGTACACACAAAGTGTATAATATTCATTTATTGTGATAGTATAGTCCCATTTAGCCTACAGGTGCCGTGCTGGGACATTCCTAGCAGCAGGAGTACAAAGGGCTGCCTGTCCCTGGCTAGTTAGCCCAATAAAGTCATAAGAAGATACAAAGATTTTCCAGTTATTGGTATTTTGAAATCTGTTGTATGAGTTGTCACAGCTGGGCCAACTGAGTCCTGGATTGAATTTACAGAGGCCAATAAATAATGAATACACAGCAAAAGAGAGAAAAGGTATTCTTCAGGAATGAACATTGAAGCACTGGGTGTTATGTCTGGGTCAGCCCGACTGAACAGAACTTGCTTATTATTATATGTGAGTGTAAAACTGAGCATCACAAGAAGACCAGACTTCAAGGAGACCTTATGCCGCCCAGTTCTGCAGTTTAGAACCAATAAATATTTTTTTATACTGCCTGTAAAGGAATAAGTACATTTTTTTACTCTGTACCCACTTCACCCAGTCATGGTGGTCACTTTGTGTTGTCAGCCAATGAGCCCCCTTCACTGTATCCCACTGCTCCATTAGCACAAGCCTCACTTTAACATCATATGCTAAAATAAACTGCTTTTTATACAGTGGGGGGAGAAAACTGATCTGTTAACACAACGCACCTTTGTGAATTACCCCATGCACACCTTTATACTTTACTGTTTATTTCATAGAATTATATCAGTTATGATAATTCATCATTTAGAAACATATAATACTGAAAATCAATGAATAGTCTTTAGCTTTCATTGTGAGGCTTGGCAATGCCATGCGTAATAACCAGTGCTTGGCGATATCACTTGAATCTTGTTTATTATTAAAGAAATATGGATCTTGGGAGTCATTGAGGAAAAACATTTTGCCTACAGCCTTGTGCCTTTATATGTTCATAGAGCTCCTCAGTGACTTCTAATATCCTTATCATTTACAGTAGGGGGTACATTATCCCTTATAATACATGAGTGATACTCAGAGTTCCCTGTATAACTGACTCTGCAGCCTTGTGCCTTTATATGGTCATATAATCCCTCAGTGACTTGTAATATCCTTATCATTAACAGTAGGGGTTACATTATCCCTTATAATACATGAGTAATACTCAGAGTTCCCTGTATAACTCACTCTGCAGCCTTGTGCCTTTATATGGTCATATAATCCCTCAGTGACTTGTAATATCCTTATCATTAACAGTAGGGGGTACATTATCCCTTATAATACATGAGTGATACTCAGAGCTCCCTGTATAACTCAGCCTGTAGCCTTGTGCCTTTAAATGCTCACAGATCAACCCCTCATTGACTTGTAATATCCTTATCATTAACAGTAGGGGGTATATTATCCCTTATAATACATGAGTGATACTCAGAGTTCCCTGTATAACTCAGCCTGCAGCCTTGTGCCTTTATATGGTCACAGAACCCCTCAGTGACTTGTAATATCCTTTTCATTAACAGTAGGGGGTACATTATCCCTTATAATTCATGAGTGATACTCAGAGTTCCCTGTATAATTCACTCTGCAGCCTTGTGCCTTTATATGGTCACAGAACCCCTCAGTGACTTCTAATATCCTTATCATTTACAATAGGGGGTTAAATATTTCCTCTATGCTTTCTCTATTATGCATATTAGCTGGAACCAGTCTGAAATTTTCATAGTACAAAAGAAATGCACAAGATGTATTACTAGAAGGAACAGAGAAAGCTATTCTTCTGGGAAAAAACATATACCGGTAACTGAAACTGTCACTATTTCCTCATACGTGCTGCCTGGTAATGTGTCATGTATCATGTGGCAAAATGCTGAAGCCCACTCTGCTCCCCCACACGGCTACACGTGCTGAGTCAATGACTAAAGCATAATTGCTCTCTTATTTCTCTTTGCCTGCTGAACTGCAAGCAAACCTGCTGTCTATTCCAAATCTGTAGCAAGTACAACTGGGAGAAAAGGAGACACTGCTTTACAAGGGAAAATACACCTTGTAACTTGGAGTCCTGTTGAATTTTAACTCTGGAGAAGATTCTTATTTAGGGAATTCAAACCAACCAACATTTTTCAAATAGAAAGAAGGACAAAAAGATTTGCCGTGCGTAGCATTTTGACCACACCCATTTTTGGCCACGCCCCCTAATTACTATGTTCATTTTAAAAAATTTGGCAGGTTAAGAAAGTTTGAACAACTTTCTGGGTTTTTATGTGTTATTACAGTTTTGCTAATGAAGGTGAATTGTCCTTTAAGCTGCAAATCACAGTTTCCCCAAGAGACCTGCTTAACTTAAATTGTTACAATTGCTTCTTTGCTTATTTTAAATTGTTACAAAAGTCCACCTGCTGAGTGTTCTGGGCTCTCTGCAAAAAGCCCAATTAAGTTTTAGAAATGCTGTATCTTTTTCTGGCTGTTCAATGCAGGAGATCAAAGAGGAACTCGGGACATTTCAGTAACAATCCGGGACTGCAGGTTGAGCTGTCAAAATCGAGACTGTTCCACTCAAAACGGGACAGTTGGGAGGTATGCGAATGTGAGCTGCCATGTTGCTTACTTCAGCTCAATGGCCTAACTAGATGTTACTGGGCCCCACAGCAAATTAATTTTAGGGCCCCAAACATAATCAGAGGTTGTCCTTTTTTTACCAATACATGTTTTGGATTCGGCCGAACCCCCGAATCCATCTCGAAAGATTCGGCTGAATACCGAACCGAATCCTAATTTGCATATGTAAATCAGGAGTGGGAAAGAGAAAACACTTTTTACTTCCTTGTTTTGTGACAAAAAGTCATGCGATTTCCCTCCCCGCCCCTAATTAGCATATGCAAATTAGGATTCGGATTCGGTTCGGCCGGGCAGAAGTATTAGGCCGAATCCTAATCCTGCTGAAAAAGGCCCCAATCCTGGCCGAATCCCGAACCGAATCCTGGATTCGGTGCATCCCTAATTTAAGGCCTCATGGGGTCCCTATACCTCCTGGGTCCAGTCTCGGACTGGACACCAGGGGCCCACCCAAAAACCTTAGACCAGGGGCCAACTCTCAGAGGGCAGATTCACTAACCGGCGAAAATTCACCAGCGACCACTTTGCATTGCTACATTTCGCCAGGCAAAAATTTGCTCAGACAATGCTAATTCACTAAAATGCGTAGTTTTGGCGTGGGCGTCAAACGCTGGTGACTTTTTGCACTCAACAGTAAAAGCCAAGTCCCACTGAAACTGATTCAGTTACATTAAGTAGGAGAAATAACAGCCTGCCAGAAAGCAGTTCCATCCTAAAGTGCAGGCACAAGTCACATTACTGGGGGCAGTTGGGAAACTGACAATATGTCTATAGCCCCATGTCAGATTTCAAAATTGAATATAAAAAAAAATCTGTTTGCTCTTTAGAGAATTGGATTTCAGTGCAGAATTCTGCTGGAGCAGCACTATTAACTGATGAAAAATCATGTTTTCCCATGACAGTATCCCTTTAAGTTTATAGTACCTGCAGGGAGCATGCAAGTGCAAAAAAAGTCAGAGGGCAGAAACCTTTGTGCGTCTCATGAATACAAGAGGGTGGCTTGCGTTTTAAAGCTAAAACTCTTTGTTTTTATTTAAAACATTTATTTTTTTCTTCTTAAAACAAAGACCTTATTTACAGATGTAAAAGAAAATTCTCTGTAGCTTTTATCTCATTCATCTGCATTATGGAATTTTAGCCTTGGACGCTTTCCTGGCATCCCCCCATAATAAAGTGTACGGCAGCCCGAGCGCTATCCCCCCCCCCTATATCAATCTGTTGTGTATAAAGGAAAAGAGCAATATGATATCTCCTTACAATAAGAGCTGTTCTCCCAGCAGCGTAACCCAATGCCCAAGTCAAACAAACCGCCCGCAGTTTACAAAGTTACTTCCTTCTGTTAGCAATTTGGAAAACTCTGGTTTCCTCGCACATAGAAAATACATTTTTCAGATTGAAATAGCAAGATGGTTGTAATAGGAAAAAGATGTTACGTGTCCAACCTGGGAATGGGGTTGAGGTTGGAAGTATCCTTTTGTTTTGTATGGATTATCTGATATTTAGTGGAAGAAAAAGAACAAAGCAGAAAAATTATGTTTAAATGGAATAAGATTTCTTAGGAGGTGGAAAGAATTCTATGGAACACGTAATACAGGACCTATTATCCAGAATGGTCAGGACCTGGGGTTTTCCGGATTACGGATCTTTCTGTAAATTGGATCGTCATACTTTAAAGGGGTGGTTCACCGTTGTATTAACTTTTAGTATGTTATAGAATGGCTAATTCTAAGCAACTTTTCTATTGGTCTTCATTATTTATTTTGTATAGTTTTTTAATCATTTGCCTCCTTCTTCTGATTTTTTCCAGCTTTTAAATGGGGTCACTGACCCCATCTAAACAACAAATGCTCTGTAAGGCAACACATTTATTACTTTGTATAACTCATCTTTCTATTCATATTCCAGTCCCTTGTACAAATAAATGTATGGTTGCTAGGGTAATTTGGTCCCCAGCAACTAGATGGCTGAAATTGCAAACTAGAGAGCTGCTGAATAAAAAGCTAAATAATTAGAAAAAAAAAATAATACAAAATGAAAACAAACTGTCTCAGAATATCACTCTCTACATCATACTAACAGTTAATTTAAAGGTGAACAACCCCTTTTAAGGGGTTTATTTATCAAAGTCCGAATTTATCTCAATATTTTCTGAAAAAAACTCAGACAAAATTCGCATAGGTTTTTTTGAGCTTATTTAGTAATACACTTTCCCGAAAATTTTGTTTGCGGAAAAAAATCTGGAAAAACCGTGAAAAAGTAGATTTTCAGGATTTTTTCAGGATTTTTCATCCGATATTTTCGGATTTTTCACCCGAAGACTTCGGGGTATTGCCAAAAACCCAGTGTACATCAAAAAATCATTGGGACTTCTCCCATTGACTTATATGCAACCTCAACAGGTCTGAGATGCCGGATTTTCAGATTTTTACTTTTCCCATGCTCGGGATTTAATAAATTCTGAAAAATTCATGATTTTTTTAAAAGTCCAATTTTATTGCATTCGGAGTTTAGTAAATAACCCCCTTAGGGCTAGTCCACATGAGGAGATACGGGGAGATTTTGTCGCCTGGCGACTATTTGCCTCGTCTTTTTAGCGAATATCTCCCCGAACTGCCTCAGCGGTTTTCCCCATAGGCTACAATGAAAAGTCGCCTGCGCTAATGCACACGCGGCGATGCGTTTTTTAATATTCGCCCAAAGTTGCCTCATGAGGCAACTTTGGGCGAATATTGATAACACATCGCCGCGTGTTGCCTTACCCTAAGACAATTAGAAAATCAGATAAACATGAAATAAACCAAATAAGCTGGTTTTGCTTCCAATAAGGATTAATTATATCTTAGTTGGGATCAAGTAAAAGCTACTGTTTTATTATTACACAGAAAAAGGAAATCATTTTTAAAAATGTGGATTATTTGATTATAATGGAGTCTATTAGAGACATCCTTTCCGTAATTTGAAGCTTTCTGTATAATGGGTTTCTGGAAAACAGATCCCATACAAGTATATGCAAATGCCTGTAATGTGATTTATTGGCCTACCTGCCCAACAGCCAACCGCAAGACTATGTGAGACGGCCTTTCCGTAATTTGGAGCTTTCTGGATAACGGGTTTCCGGATAACGGATCCCTGTAGATGATGTCTGTATTACACACATGCATGGTAGAAATAAGGGAGTTGATGGGATTTCTTAAACAGTGGGGCGCACAGGGAGATTCCCCGGAATCTTGGCAGGCCAGTTACACCCTGGGTGCTAGTGTAAGTGGGACCCGAACCAACAGGTAGCAGGAAAACATGACAAAATCGAAAGCTATCTAATAAAATGTTAATTTTTATTTTAAAAGCTATCTGCTTGGTGGATTTCCTAATTATTTGGAATGAAGCATTAAAAGCATATTGTTTTCTGATTGCATGGCCAGTGCAACATGCTTGGAATGTGCAGTTACTTGATCTTCACCTGTGCCGAGACCCATTCATCTTGACAATGAACCTCTCTAGGGTATAAAAAGCAGTCGCTCCTGTATCTCATGTTCACTTTAAAGACAAATAAAAGATCTTGAGTCGTACTGAATCATTTTACAGTGAAACAAAGTGTTTTGGGTTTGTTTTTTTATACATTTAATGCTTTATTTGCCAGTGGGACGTTAACCATATGCCTCTAAATATAACTTCTTCCAAGATTAGGCCTATCTCAGGCAAAGTGTCAGAGACGTGTCGGAATTGTCCTTACAGCACCCAACAAGGCCAGGGGATTGTGACACTTTCTTCCCCGCTATAATCTGGTCTGGCTGGGAAAAAAAAGAGACTAATGGCATTAGAAGACTGGCTAAAAAGGTTTCAGGTGAGTATGCTGTCTGGACTCTGGACTATAACTTCAGAAGCAGTGTTTGTTCTAAAGCTGGCCATACACGTATGCACTACTTTTAGATTGCAAGCTCTTTTCGGCAGGGCCCTCTTTACCTCTTGTATTGGATATTGGTGGCTTTTGTGTATATGTTTCATGTATTCACCCATTTATTGAAGAACGCTGTGGAATAAGCTGGTGTTTTATAAACACAAACAATAATAATGATCGTGGCTCTAATGGAAACCATCTTCCAACAGCAATGGCAGCAGTCAAATTTTTATCGTTATCACCTAGGGTTGCCGTGCTAATAAATGGCTGACAGCCTTGGCAGTGACAGGTGCTTCTCTGTCAACAAAAATACTTTTGGCATGAGCCTAAAGCTCAGGCTCTAAGCCTGTAGATCAGGACCCGGAAAAGATCTCCATTAAAGGGATACTGTCATGGGAAAAAAAAAAATTTTCAAAATGAATCAGTTAATAGTGCTGCTCCAGCAGAATTCTGCACTGAAATCCATTTCTCAAAAGAGCAAACAGATTTTTTTTTATATTCAATTTTGAAATCTGACATGGGGCTAGACATTTTGTCAATATCCCAGCTGCCCCTGGTCATGTGACTTGTGCCTGTACTTTAGGAGAGAAATGCTTTCTGGCAGGCTGCTGTTTTTCCTTTTCAATGTAACTGAACGTGTCTCAGTGAGACATGGGTTTTTACTATTGAGTGTTGTTCTTAGATCTACCAGGCAGCTGTTATCTTGTGTTAGGGAGCTGCTATCTGGTTACCTTCCCATTGTTCTTTTGTTTGGCTGCTGGGGGGGAAAGGGAGGGGGTGATATCACTCCAACTTGCAGTACAGCAGTAAAGAGTGATTGAAGTTTATCAGAGCACAAGTCACATGACTCGGGGCAGCTGGGAAATTGACAATATGTCTAGCCCCATGTCAGATTTCAAAATTGAATATAAAAAAATCTGTTTGCTCTTTTGAGAAATGGATTTCAGTGCAGAATTCAGCTGGAGCAGCACTATTAACTGATTCATTTTGAAAAAAAATTTCCCATAACAATATCCCTTTAAGTATAGGGTGAAAGCCCCACCTACAACTGTAGGCTGCAAAGCCTACCTAACTAGCTGTGAAAGCTCCTTTCTGACATTCATTCTCATCCCCAGTCTTGACATTGGGCAGCACTGACTTGTCAGGTCAATGGGTCTTGGAATTATCACTGTTGTTTAGTGGGAAACATTAGGCCAGAGGCTCTTGAGGAGTATTGACCACCACTGCCCAGTGGAAACCAGCACAATCATCTGTAAACTTTAGGATTTGCTTAAATAAGCTTCTGCTTTCGGTATTGTTTTCCCATTATTCATGGCACCGATCCGATGGCTTATTTTTAGAACCCTTTCCATAAAAAAGGGCCTTGCTGTGAATAATCTGAATTAAGAGCAGTGATTATGCCCAAGTATAAAGTGCACAACGAGTAGGTGGATTCTTTCTTTCCATCCTCAATGAATCTCTCCTAAAGAACAAACGGGTAAACACTGCAGATAAACACGTAGCATTTCACTTCGCAAATATGCGCATATATTTCCGTGAAGTCGTTTTTTGTTATTATTGGAAGACAAAAGAGCAGGGAGGAACTTTCTGAGGAATGAAAGAATATAAATTTCTACTTGCTGAATAATGGCAAAATTTGCATTTTTTTTTGTTCCTCCTGCCCAACTAGGCCAAGAGTTTTGCCGCACAAAAGTGAAACAGGTACAAGAAGTTATGCTTTAAAAAAATGTAGCCCAACCACTGAAAAACGGCACCAAAAAAAGGTCTTCTGCACGTAACGGAAGATCGCTTAGCTGTGAAATATGCATCAAGATGATATCTGCCTGGTATACCTTATATACTGTATAACATATGTCCCAACAGACTGTATCCACATGACTTACCTCTCTTTCTATTGTTTGCTATTGGGTCTTGCTTGGTTTTATTCTAGGCCTACTCAATATTCAGTTCTGCCTAGGTATGTCTGATATGCTGCTCTGTTTAGAGTTACCACCTGACTGGTATTTTACAGGCCTGGATGGTAGAATAAATACACCTTCCCAAATAATAAAGGAGAGGCACAGTGGACATAGGAAATAAATTATTTTTTTTTGCAGGCTTTATTAAGGATTTTAGAAAGAGCTGAACCCACAAAGCAAAAGTGCCCCCTGCAGCACTATTTAGATTTCTGCAGAATGAAAAGCAGGGTGACAATATGTGCACTGACCCATAGGATTCCATTATCTTCAATTCTCATTAGACTCTGCTGCTTCCAAAAAGATAACAGGAAACAAAAAGGAGCCAGTCCATGCTGAGAAGTGTATCTGTGGGAGGAGTTCATTATAGCTGTAAGGGGGTAAAATACACAGGCCTATGGCAAAGCTTGTCCCTGGTTCCACTGCCCTGTATTCCTTGGGCACAGTGTGCCACTCTGGAGGCTTGTGAATTAAAGGAGAACTAAACCCCTAAACTTCCTGGCATTGCTCCTGGTCACCATCTTCCGTCCCATTGCATTGTCTTCGGGTCTCTTCACCGTCATAAAGCCTGCCGGGGCATGCGCATTTAGGCCAAGTCAGGAATCGGCTTCAACTGCGCATGCACAAATCGACGTTGAGGCCCGAAGAAAATATGAAGCAACGTAAGATGTCGACCGGGAGCTCCGCTGCGCTTCTCTGCATTTAAGAGTCTGATTTTTTTAATGGGGTTTTAAAAAAAACCCGCACATTGAGGGGAGGGAGAGGGGGGCAATGCAAGGAAGTTTAGGGGACTTTTGGTAGGGGGAATTTAGTTCTTCTTCAAGGGAGTAAGGGCTAAACTCCACAAGCGCTTTTGTAGATGGTGTTGGATCAACAAATCTCATGCGACAAGTCACATTGGGTGTCACATTGGGTCAAAACAGTGGCGTAACTAGAGTGCGCCGGGCCCCCCTGCAAAAAAATCTTCAGAGGGGCCAGGCGGACTCCGATCCCCATCCTCCCATCCCACCTCTGCCCCGTCCACATCCCGTATCCACCCTGCCCATTCCTGGAGTTGAACCTTGTCCATGACTTTTCCCGTGATAAACCTTTTTCTCACTGAATTGAATGTGGCCCTTTATCTGATCCCACTTTACATTCTAGCCAAGGGGGATCCGATTTTGTAGCATCAAAATCGTGTGCTGTTGCGCAGCATTGCATGAAGGATCAGATAAAATCCGACCCACAAAATCTGTTGGAGTTTTACCCTTAGGGTAGAACTACGTAGGCGATTTTCAGTGAGAGTCCATCCGTTCCAACGCGAGAAAGCTTAGGCGTCACGTCAGATGCGCCAAATCTAATGTAAGTAATACAAAAGATACAAGTACAAGCTGATTGCATCCGACATGACTGTCAAATGCGAACGCTGCATGTTGTATCCTCATTTGACAGCTTGTACGCGCGTCATTTGTATTACTTACATTAGATTCTGCCCATCTGACGTGACGCCTGCGCTTCCTCGTGTCACGTCGCAACGGATGGACGCACCCCGAAAATTGCTCCCGTGTAGTTCTACCCTTAGGCAACAAGAGGGAACCAATTGATTAATTAATTGAAAACAGTTCTACCAGCTGAAACAAACATTGTACCTATTATTACATTTAACCCGTATGTGTGTGTGTGTGTATTGGTCGTGGCAGAACCCGCCAAAAGGTCAACTGGAGACAGATTGCCCAAAAGTAGACTTGAGGTAGATTGGGAGCTCTAAGTTGATGATATAACATTGTTAATATTGGTTATGATTGAAAATAACCTCTTATTGTCACAACATTAGTTGCCTTTTAACATATAAATAAAAGGACAAAGAAACCCAGCATCAAAATGTTGCATATTCTCCATATGAATTAAAAGGTTTATCCATGAATTGCACTTAAGGACCCACAGGCCCAACGTTGCAGAAACAGGAACTGGCCGTGAAACAGTCTTTGTTATCTGGCAAAGTAACTGTATAAATGTGTTCCCTCAAAGAATTATGATCTCCTCTAACTGTCGGTGGAATTCTGGCAGTTGCGGAATAATAACATCTAGAGGGGGCCCATTCTTGGTTTCCCATTGTGGGAAAGAAATACTATATCTTGGGTCGTATGTAATGAAGGATAACTATTTATTGCCCTTGCATGAAATATACTGGAATTAATATTGAACCATGTGAGCAGGAAGAGATTAATCAAGAGACGTATAGCCTAAAGCTCCTCATATGACATACCTATGACACCTTACATAATGCTATTAAACTTCCAGGTGCACCACAGCCCAAACTACAGGTGTGGAGTTATATAAACCTGGGATACTGCTGTCTCCAACAGAAAAATACAGCGTCAAGCAGGATCGGCCTGAGCTAATGACAGTGGCCTATGTAGAAAGTTTAATCATAGGTCAAGGGAGCTGGCTTTTAAAAAAACAAACAGGCAAAACTACTTGGGAAAGGCAACGAACCACTGGCAATTGTTCTGTATTACAATACAGTGCCAAAAGAATAGGAATTTGATTGGCCTAATTGCTTGTAGGTCATGAATAGAAAGGATTTCACTTGAGACCAACATAATAAATGGGATGTACAGAATAAGACAGAGATTTGGTGTAATTATGGGACATAATTTGCTGCATTTATCATCCCCATTGCTGCTGGCAGTGTTGTACCTGGATCAGAAGATTTTTATTTATTTTTTTTTAAAGGGAAGTGTGAGCTCAGAGCCCCTTAATATGTTTAGATTGTAAGCTCCTACAGGCAAATGCATGACCCTATGATGTATATCTGATGCACAGGGAGTTATACTAAATTAACTCTATGTCATTTTAAAGAACCCCAATGTCAGGGATGTCACCGGCTGCCTTTTGATCTGATTCGACAGCTGAGGTATTGCAGGGAGGGGGTTGGTGATTTCAAATTGGGAATTTTCATTTATTTGTTTTGCCTTTATTAAAATACTGTAAACTTGACAGAATAAACCTGCCTCTCTATCCCCATAGGGAAACCACAGCAAGGATTTCATTTCCTTTCCCTACAATGGGATTCCGAGGTAAGTAGCTGACAGCAGATGGGGAGCAATGCTATACTACTCAGCAACAAATTAATCCAGTCCTGTTTTTCACATAATGTTTCCACTTGTCCATTATGCAGCAGAGGCTCAAGAAAAAGTCAGTTTTTGAATATGGGGTAAATGAGCCTGTATTCTCATGTATATACTGTATATATGGGGACTGTCCTACCACTGGTATCCACTCCTTCCTACCACTGGTATCTGCTCCGTACTACCACTTGTATCCCCTCCATCTTACCATTGTATTCCCTCCGTCCAACCACTGGTATTCCCTACGTCCTACCACTTGTATCCTCTCTGTCCTACCACTTGTATCCCCTCAGTCCTACCATTGGTATCTGCTCCATCCTACCACTGGTATCCACTCTGTCTAACCCATGGTATCCCCTCCGTCCTACCACTGGTATCTGTTCCATACTACCACTGGTATCCGCTCAGTCTTACCACTTGTATCCCCTCCATCCTACCACTTGTATTCCCTCTGTCCTACCACTGGTATCCCTTCTGTCTTATCACTGGTATCCGTTTCGTCCTACCACTTGTATCCACTCTGTCCTACCACTGGTATCCGCTCCGTCCTACCACTTGTATACCCTTTGTCCTACCATTGGTATCTGCTCTGTCCTACCACTTGTATCCACTCTGTCCTACTACCACTGGTATCCCCTCTGTCTTACCACTTGAATCCCATCTGTCCTACCACTGATATCCACTCTGTCCTACCACTGGTATCCGCTCCGTCCTACCACTTGTATACCCTCAGTCCTACCATTGGTATCTGCTCCGTCCTACCACTTGTATCCACTCTGTCCTACCACTGGTATCCACTTTGTCCTACCACTGGCATTCGCTTAGTTCTACCACTTGTATCCACTCTGTCCTACCACTGGCATTCGCTTAGTTCTACCACTTGTATCCACTCTGTCCTACCACTGGTATCCACTTTGTCCTACCACTGGCATCAGCTTCGTGCTGCTAACACTTGTATCAACTTCTTCTCCTCACAGGAACCCAATAATATTCATACAACAGCAGAATAAACTTGATTAGAGCAACATAATTGTGTAATACATTGTCCCGAAAACCTTATCTCCCAGAGAAAATGAAATTATAGAGACTCTAAAATGCTGGGAAGGAATGTGTTTACCGGAAAACACCAAAAACTCACCTATTATAGACCTTTAACTTTTTGGACAGCTTAAGATGTAGCACTAATGTTTGGTAAATGTCAAAGGCAGAAATCAGCATCCTGCAGCCCTCGACATGAAGACTATTGTAGTTCAACAACATCTGGATGTCTGCACTGTGGCAGGTGGTGGTATTTAAAAGAGCTGTTTCAGGCTGAGCTAATGAAATATGTGATTCTACTGAAAGGTTCAGTACACAGAGGATCAGCTATTATTATTCATTTCATTAAATGCGAGTCTATTTTTAGAGCCTATTTAAAAACAAGCTTGTGTCATTGTACAAAGGAGACAGGATTCTGTTACCTTGATAATAATCATGATAATAACACACACCGGTGGCAGGGGCTGGGATGCAGAGGAAAGGATATGTCATACTGAAAACAACCCAAATTATGAATTTTTAGAAGATTTTCCTATTTACTAGAAATGCAGTTTCAGTGCAAACCCCATTCCTATACAGTATCCCAATTTCCCCTTCATGATCCCCATCATTATATAGTAGTCATAGTTGGAAAAAAAATATGTTTATTTCCCACTGGGTCACCACCTCGATGTATTAGGCCATGAATCACCCTTGAATAAACCCTGTATATGTGTACAGCTTTCCATGAAGCTTCCTGAAAAACTATTTGCCCCCTTCCTGATTTCTTATTCTTTTGCATGTTTGTCACACAAAATGTTTCTGATCATCAAACACATTAAACTATTAGTCAAAGATAACACAAGTAAACACAACATGCAGTTTTTAAATGAGGGTTTTTATTATTTAGGGAGAAAAGAAATCCAAACCTGTGTGAAAAAGTAATTGCCCCCTGAACCTAATAACTGGTTGGGCCACCCTTAGCAGCAATAACTGCAATCAAGCGTTTGCCATAACTTGCAACGAGTCTTTTACAGCGCTCTGGAGGAATTTTGGCCCACTCATCTTTGCAGAATTGTTGTAATTCAGCTTTATTTGAGGGTTTTCTAGCATGAACCGCCTTTTTAAGGTCATGCCACAACATCTCAATAGGATTCAGGTCAGGACTTTGACTAGGCCACTCCAAAGTCTTCATTTTGTTTTTCTTCAGCCATTCAGAGGTGGATTTGCTGGTGTGTTTTGGGTCATTGTCCTGCTGCAGCACCCAAGATCGCTTCAGCTTGAGTTGACGAACAGATGGCCGGACATTCTCCTTCAGGATTTTTGATAGACAGTAGAATTCATGGTTCCATCTATCACAGCAAGTCTTCCAGGTCCTGAAGCAGCAAAACAACCCCAGACCATCACACTACCACCACCATATTTTACTGTTGGTATGATGTTCTTTTTCTGAAATGCTGTGTTACTTTTACGCCAGATGTAACGGGACGCGCACCTTCCAAAAAGTTCAACTTTTGTCTCGTCGGTCCACAAGGTATTTTCCCAAAAGTCTTGGCAATCATTGAGATGTTTTTTAGCAAAATTGAGACGAGCCTTAATGTTCTTTTTGCTTAAAAGTGGTTTGCGCCTTAGAAATGTGCCATGCAGGCCGTTTTTGCCCAGTCTCTTTCTTATGGTGGAGTCGTGAACACTGACCTTAATTGAGGCAAGTGAGGCCTGCAGTTCTTTAGATGTTGTCCTGGGGTCTTTTGTGGCCTCTCGGATGAGTTGTCTCTGCGCTCTTGGGGTAATTTTGGTCGGCCGGCCACTCCTGGGAAGGTTCACCACTGTTCCATGTTTTTGCCATTTGTGGATAATGGCTCTCACTGTGGTTCGCTGGAGTCCCAAAGCTTTAGAAATGGCTTTATAACCTTTGAAATTGAACTCAGGTGTGATAAACCACAGTTAAGTTCTTTTTTAACAAGGGGGGCAATCACTTTTTCACACAGGCCAATGTAGATTTGGAGTTTTTTTTCTCCCTTAATAACGTAAACCTTCATTTAAAAACTGCATTTTGTGTTCAATTATGTTATCTTTGACTAATAGTTAACGGTTTTTGATGAGCAGAAACATTTAAGTGTGACAAACATGCAAAAGAATAAGAAATCAGGAAGGGGGCAAATAGTTTTTCACACCACTATATGTGTGTGTGGGAGCAGCCATAGTGTCTGCTTCTGGTCTTTGAACATTTTTAAGTAACATCTCCCCAAAAAGATGGTGCTGTTGCCATTTATAGGACATGTGCAGCTCTATGTTAGCTAAGGCAACCGATATGGCAGCTCCACATATAGACCTGCTTGTGTAACCATAGACCTGCTACCCACATTTGGACGCATTTTAAGACCCTGCATACACTACTTCATCCCAATCCTTTGTCCACAACCTGGCCCATTACCCACTGACGACCATTGAGAATGATGTCATTATAGACCTCCATTGCATCATCACAAACCTGGAAGTGATGTTATCCAAGAGCAAGTCTACATTGAGCCCTGCATCCATCACCAAACCAACTGGTACTCCTTCCCATAACCCAGCTTGGCTTAGGCAAGACTCTAGTTGCACATATAGAAGTATTTCCATTTATTGAACAAGATATATTTTCTATGTAAAGGTAAATAACTATGTACACATCTTCCTTATAAAGCATTTTTCTATGAGGGTCCAGAAATCCCCTGCAAATACTATAACTGAATCTATGGTGTATGTACAGCTAAACTTCTCTTTCTGTGGGATATAGAGTTCAACTACATCTAGAGGTCTGGGACCTGTCTCTTTAATGTCTCTTACATTTGCTGTTATACAGATTACCCTATAGGTACTGTATATCCAAGGGCCTCATGGGACACATAACCTAGAGCTGAGCTGTGCACTTTTGAAGGCCAAGTAATACCTCACGCCTATAATTTTAGGTGGAGGAAGAGAACTCTTATGACTATACTTTAGCTATACAACGGCCTGCATTTAATTTTTATTTTCTCCATTATAAAACCATACACCTTCCTACTTCCCTGGTTTAAGCGAAATGCGTTCCAGATGAACAAGGTTGAATGGAATTATACCCAAGAGGACTTGGGCTTTATGGCTGGAATTACTGCCTTAAGGAAATATATCCTTTTAAAATTCAGTTTATATTGTGAGAGGCAGTATTAAAAGGCCTAGCTAGACTGAGAGATTTCGGAGTCTTTTTTTGGACGCATGTTCGTGTTTTTTTAGAGCATTTAGCAATGGTATTAGCAATGTACATATCATTACACTCAGGTAGCGTGTAGGAGACAGCTTTCCAAGAAGCTCTATGAGTTCATAACTTGTAGGCGCCTGGAAATACATCACAGGGGAAAAATTACTTAGAACTCAATGTACAACTTGGACACCGTATTACAATACAATATGGAGACTATTTCCACCCAGTTTTGTAAATGGTGTTAGCCCAAAAGAATTTGGCTCCGTGAAGGACTGACGGAACTGCTGGCAATGACACAGTATTCACAGCACATCATTTTTGCAATGTAGTGATGCACAGGTTTGGGAATTTATAGCCACCCCCATGCCCCCAACTGGCCAGCACCCAATGCCCTATTTCCTATACAGGCACCCATGACATGTGTTAGGGCAGCAGCTACAGGGGGGCTGTCTAGGGTGCTTATTAGGGTTGCCACCTCACCCCTTTAAAACCGAACACATATGGAATCCACAGCCTCCATGGCTAATTAGCAATTCATTAAGTTGCATGGCTGCACATAAGGGCTGGACTCCATGTTTTTCGTGGGATCAGTGACAAAACACAGGCGACAATTCGTACGGAGTTGCAGGCGTCAAGATATAATTGAACTAAAGTCGCATTTAAAAACGACATTACATGTGACACGATTGTTGGATGTGAACGCAGAAAGCAGCGTCTTCATCCGACAGTCTGACCGTGTCATTTTTACCTGCGACTTTTCGTTCAGTCCAATTATATCTTCACGCCTACGACTCTGTCCAACTTGTCACCTCCGTTTTGTTAGCGGGTGCCGATCCGATGAAAAACGCTCGTGGAGTCCACACAAGGAGATTTTGTCGCCTGGCGACTAATCATTTCCTCTTCTGGGCGAAAATCTCACCGAAATGCCTCTGTGTGTCTTCCCATCCAATAAAATAAAAAGTCGCCTGCGCTAAAGCACACATGGCGCTTCGTTTTTGGAAGTCGTCTGAAGTTTCCTCATGAGGCAAATTCAGGCAACTTCGAAAAACGAAGTACCGCGTGTGCTTTAGCGCAGGTGACTTTTCATTATTCAGTTCGAGGAGATTGTCGCAGAGAAGAAGAGGCAATTAGTCGCCAGGCGACAAAATCTCCCCGAATCTCCTTGTGTGAACTAACCCAAAATCAATTCAGTCTGCAGCATGCATCAATTAGCCATACAGGCTGTATATTCCATATGTGTTTGGTTTTAAAGGGTTTAGATGGCAACCCTTGTGCTTATGTAGATGACAAACAATTCTGCAGATTTTTTCAAACACACCCAGGCAACCCACTAATAATGGAGCGGAGGGTGAGGGTGGAACCCTATCTCTTCCCGATGAGCACAGGTACCAAAGAGGGCAGACGAAAAAGCAGGCAAGGGGTCATTCCTTATTTATACCGTCTGGTGGCATCAGAGATGGCCAATGTATGGGTGGAGCCATTACTGTGGTGGACCTGGCGATACTGGGTAGGCAGTGATGCTAAAATAAGGAGGCGACTTTTAGTATAATGCAGAGAGTGATATTCTGAGACTATTTGTAATTGGTTTTCACTTTTTTATTATTTGTGATTTTAGAGTTGCTTAGCTTTTTATTCAGCAGCTCTCCAGTATGCAATTTCAGCAATCTGGTTGCTAGGGTCCAAATTACCCTAGTAACCATGCACTGATTTGAATAAGAGACTGGAATGTGAATAGGAGAGGCCTGAACACCAAGATGGGTAATAAACAGTAGTAATAATAGTAAAGTTGTAGCCCTACAGAGCATCTGGTTTTTAGATGCCTCACGAGGAAACTTCGGGCGACTTCGGAAAACGAAGCGCTCCGAGTGACATCCCGCTGCCGATTCACATTATAGCCGGCGGGTGGCAGTTTGGGGAGATAAGTCGAAGAAGAGGAGATTTGTCACCGGGCAAATCGGGGCATGTGCTCGGACCCTTAGACCGGTTCAACAGCTTATCTGTGTATAGGACCCTCCATCAAGCCTCCCCGGTCGATATCTGGCCAATTTTCTTGGTGACCTTGCCAAATCAAAAAGCTTACTATACACTGCCGCCCTCCTTCACTCCATGAACCAGTGGCCCCAATAAAATAATGATCTTGACTTGAGTGTTTTATCACTGCAAGATTGTTTGCTATCTGCGAGTGAATTAAATCTTCCCAGGTGCAGGATAAACAGGGAGGTGAGTTAAACTGCCAGCAGGTCTGCAACACTTCAGCAAATAAAAAGCCTCGGCTGCTTTTATGGTGTTTGGGGCTTTTCCTTTGAGATCCACTAGACCCCCATTCAGGGGATGAACTGGGATTAACAGGAGACAGCCGGAAAGTTTCCAGACAGACAAGGCTCCAAATTGCACTAAAGTAATATAAATCTCACTGCTGGATTGGTTTAGAAGAGGGACAGCCTCACTGTAGAACTTGGGCTGCAGTTCAACTACAATTCCCATAATGCGAACAGCTACTATAAACATGAATACTAAAGGCAATTGGACTTCACAGATTTAGAGCGATGTTCCAAATGCTATAAACTAGCATGTTGCTGTCTACTACAACTAGTAGTACTTAGGCGCTGTAGTACCTGTTGAGCCGTAGGTTCCCCCCTGCTGTTTATTAACTTTTTTGAGTTACTATGATTTTAACGCCTTATACCGTCACTGAGGGTCAGGGTTTTACTGTTGCACTCGAAAAGCTACTACTTCATAGGCCAGCACAATTTATTCTTACAAATCATTCTTAGGGCTCTTACTGATGAGCAGTTGAAGCTGCGCTCCCCAGCGTTCTGTTTTTTTGCATTCAGCCGCAGGGGAGTGTAGGAATAGACGCATTACATTTTTTACAATGGGGCTGTACTCACACAGGCGCAGGTAGGCGCCGAACGCAGGTTGAGACGCAACATGCTGCATTTTTCCTGCGTTCGGCGCCTACACGCGCCTGTGTGAGTACAGCCCCATTGGAAAAAATGTAATGCATCTATTCCTGCGCTCCCCTGCGGCTGAACGCAGAAAAACGGAACTCAGGGGAGCGCAGGTACAACCGCTCGTCAGCAAGAACCACTGGGGGGCACTGTCTCATTGCTGGGAGGCAGTATGGCAGATTCTGCTTGCACGAATTAATACAAATACTTGTCTCTAGCCTGGTATAGTAATCTATGGGGAATGTGGTGCCAGAAGCCCACTTGGAGATGACAGGTGGATATCAGCTCAGAAATACTCAATAAAGGTAAATGCACGGAGAAGGGAATTGCGACAACTACTGTCTTCTGCCTGATAGCAACCATAATCAGATGCTGCAATAATCCCTTCTCGTGTGTATTATAACAGCTCCTGCCGCATTCCTGGGAGCCAAATGGATCCTTCATATGGGCAAACTGCTGTCCCTTTAACAAAATAAATAAACACGGAGCTTAAGGTCCCCATAGACGCGACGATTCTTCTTGCCGAACGACCGATTTTAGGGAAGCCCGACCGATCCTTCGAAATTATCGTGCGGTTAGTGGTATTCGAACGATCGTACATCTTACGATTTTTCGTCCGACATCTGTCGGGAAATTGATCGGCCAGGTCAAAAAATCTTTGTCGGTCCCAGTGCAATCTCTATGTTTGCAGGGCCAAGCAGGCAGCTCCCCTTTGTTTTCCTGGTAAATTGGTCTTTTTAGTTGATGGTAGATTCGTACGATCGTTCTGAGAAGATCGTGGTCTCACGATCAGGATCTGATCTTTTAAAAATCTCAACATCTATGGCCAGCTTTAGACTGGTAATTAATGAGCTGCACAGAAGCTGCTGCTAAAACAATGGACATTGATCTGCTTCTGTTAGTAGCGATCAGACTGGCCCTAGAGTCCTGCTTCTGAAGCCAAACAAATCGTTCCATGCAATCTGCACATCCATGTGTGTGGCCAAATTGCATGCAGTCTGCTGGCCTGATGAGCGTCTGCTGCTTGGCCCAACTTTAGTGACACTGTCTCACATTGATGTCCAACTTGCACCATCCACTTATGGTTGGACTACAACTATCAGCATCCCGGGAAGGCTACAGCTACAAGCTAAGCACCTGCTGTTTGGGGCTGCTGGGAGTTGTAGCTGAACAGCTATAGTGTCAAAGGTTGGAAATTCCTGACAGCAGTACATGAATAATATACACTTTTACCAAGTACAATAACTGCAAGGGCCACACAGAATCTGGGGGTCTGCTTATGTACCCTCATAAGTGGAGTAAATAGTCTCCATGACAGTAACCCATAGTCAAAGTCATAGTTTAACATTCCCTACACACACACAATCAGCATAATCAGCACATGACTAACATTGATGTAGATGCATGCTGCAGCCTGTATTGCTATTAGTGTAGCCATGCATTACGCATCTAAATGAATTGCCATTTAGCATGTTCAGTTGCAGCATTATTCTTGCTAATTACTTTACCATATCAGCCCCCCTAGTGTTCTGCATAATGTCAGCCCTTTACATGGTGGGTTTCTGTGATTGACTAATAATCGTTTTGTCTTTCACCTTTTGTTGAACCAAGTGTGCAGCAATTTTTCTATTTGTGTGGTTTGCATATTCCGGCCTTTGATGTGGCCCCAGGCAAATTCTCTCTCACACACACAAACAAGAAGGATGGAGAAATCACTCCAGGTAATAAATGCGTAAATGAAGCTTCCCTAGGAAAATACTGATATAGTGACAACAAAAAAACCAAGGCTGGGCAACCTGTGGTCTCCCAGGTATTTTTAAACTACAAAACCCAACAGCCCCTAAGAAGTTCTGCAGCAGCTTTCATGAAAGCAGAGAGCCGATGCAATTGAACACTAGAGTAACTAGAATGCATTCTGCTACCAGGATTAAGATACAACTCTTTTGGCTGACAGCCAGCACTTGATCTGTTAGCTACAGTAGAGTTTAATAATAAATCCTGTATAATTCACAGCATTTTCCTCTATTATACAATAATTCAACTCAGACACCCAATTTTAAAGGGTCACTTCCAATTTTCATTGGCTTTAATTTTTTTTTTTTTTTTTAGAGTTTTTGAATTATTTGCTTTCTGCTTCTGGTGCTTTCCAGCTTTCAGTGGGGGTCACAGACCCCATCTAAAAACAAATGCCCGCTGTAAGGCTACAAATTTATTGTTACTTTTTATTACTCATCTTTCTATTCAGGCCTCTCCGCTTCATATTCCAGTCTCTTATTCATATCAATGCATTAGTGATGTGCGGGTCGGGGTTTTCTCAACCCGCACCCGAGACCAACTTCCAGGTTCCCTTTATAGACCCACGCTGACCCGCCCTGCCGATGAAGTCACGAAAGGACCAGGGCACGCGTCTATAAAAGTTCAACCCGGAAGTCGTCGGGTGCAAGGTCGGCCCGAACCTGCCAGACCCGCGGGTTTATCGGCCAGCCCACACATCACTACAATGCATGGTTACTAGGGTAATTTGGAACCTAGCAATCAGAAATAGATGAAATAGCACTCTCTACATCAGGGGTCCCCAACCTTTTGAACCCATGAGCAACATTCAGAAGAAAAAGGAGTTGGCAGCAACACAAGCATGAAAAATGTTCTTGGGGTGCCAAATAAGTGTTGTGATTGGCCAATTGGTAGCCCCTATGTGGATTGTCAACCTACATTGAGACTCTGTTGGCAGTGCACCTGGTTTTTATACAACCAAAACTTGCCTCCAAGCCTGGAATTCAAAAATAATCACCTGCTTTGAGGCCACTGGAAGCAACATCCAAGGGTTTGGAGAGCAACATGTTACTCATGAGCTACTGGTTGGGGATCACTGCTCTACATCATAGTAAAAGTTAACTCAATGGTGAGCAATCCCTTTAAGAGTTACCCCCATGAGATTTAGCAGAGCAGGTATGAAATAAAGTTCTGAGGTGCTTACCTTCTCTCCGGTGCCCACATGCAGCCCCTCTCGGACTTTGGCAAACGACCCTTCTCCCAATTTCTTCCCGATCAGGTAGCTGCCGACCCGCTTGGTATGTTGGAAGTTGCGCAGAGTCTCCCGGGACACAGTGCTGACACAGGCCGGCAGGAAGGTCTCTTCCAGGTGTACAGGGGGCTTCTCCCCAGCCAAGAACCTGGAGGGGGACTCGCTGAGTCCGTCCCCAGCTGCAGCCGGCATCCTGAGGAGACAGAGGATCCAACTGAGTGCTGAACAATTCCAAAGTCTGATTTAGTCAGTGTACCCTGCAGTGCACAGCAGCACAGCTCTCATCTAACTTTATAGTGGTGGCAGCCTTAAACTTAGAAAGAGCAGCAGAGAGGGACACCCTACAGTACAAATCCCACTCACTTCCTAGTGCCAACAGTTCAGTTGAGAGTACAGTGTCCCCTGCAGCACAGATCCTATACACCGCCTAGTAGCAGCAGTTCGACTGGGTGCACAATGCTGCCTGCAACACAGATCCCATACACTTCCTAGTAGCAGTAGCAGCAGTTCAGCTGAGTGTCCCCTGCAACACAAATTCCATGCACTTTCCAGTAGCAGCAGCAGTTCAGCAGAGTTTCCCCTGCAACACAAATCCCATGTACTTTCTGGTAGCAGCAGCAGTTCAACTGGGTGCACAGTGTCCTCTGCAACACAAATTTCATGCAATTTCTATTATCAGCAGTAGTTCAGCAGTGTCCCCTGAACACAAATTGCATGCACTTTCTAGTAGCAGCAGCAGTTCAACTGGGTGCACAGTGTCCCCTGCCTGCAGCACTTCAGCAGTTAAATAACCCCAGTGGTGTCGATCCCATTTAACCCAAATACAAGACACTCCTCAGTGCGAGTTCTACACGGTGTTTCCCTTGGCAGGTGAGTGGGTGCTCAGTGTCCCATACAAGTTTACAGCGGTCCCAGCAGCACCCACACACCTCTCAGAGCGCCAGCAGGTCTGTCAGTGCCTCCCAATACGTTTAAAGACCCGGCAGCCCCAAGGTAATTAAAGGTTTGTGCCCAGCGCCAGCGATAGATCCCCCTTCTCTGCAACGGAGCTAAATCCTTCCAAAGGGTGCAAATCCCATGCAGAAATTGCCTATTTGGCCCCAGCGAGTGTGCGACAGAGACGCTGCTGCTTCAAGACGTGCGACAAGAGTCATTTAATCCGATCACAGGCGGCGGGAACAGATGTGCTCTAAGCTCAGCACTCTGCTGCTAAAATACCAAACCCCATTTAAATCCGGAGAGTTTTGTCCTGAGCCCTCCCTCCTTAACACTGAGCCAAGCCCACAGGCTGCTGTTGCATCTGCGACTATATTTAGTTGTCTGGCCACTGGATTGTGCTGGACTGGCGAGCAAATGAGAAGCACCATTGGCCCCACTTGTTGTGTGTTCCTTCTCTGATTCACCTTTTATATCTCATTTACAAAGTGCCAGCTTGAACCCAAGTGCCATGCAGTAGTACATCAGCATTTATATAGCACATAAGGGTGTTAGGAGGTGCTTGGAACTTATAGTTCTACAATAGCTAGAGAGGGGAAAGTCATAATATAGGTATAGGGTATGTCTGCGCTGGGCTGCTGAGTGATGGTACAATAAACTATCACTTCAGATGTGTTTGGACTACAAATGCCCAGCATCCCTGTAAAACCTTGGATCAGTTAAAGGTAATAGGAATTGTAGTCATAGATAGGGGTGATTTGAATGTTTTGGGAGGTTGACATTTTCTACATGGATTCTTTTATAGTATCCCAGAATAAATTCTATATGATTCCCCAGAACCCAAGCAGGGTAAATGCATTGGCAATTTCTTTGAAACACGACAGAAAACATGCACATAAACACATAACATGATAAAGACACGACAAGTGATTAATTATATATGCCTTATTGCATGGCAGCATAAATACAGTGTAAATTTCATGTATAATAACCCCAGCACAGATGTCACGATAAAAACAGTATATATTGCATGTATTATACCCCCAGAACACACAGCAGGAAAAATGCAGTGCCAGTTCCATGTATAATAACCTCAGAACTCATGGCAGGATAAATACAATGCCAATTCCATGTATAATACCCCCAGAACACATGGCAGGATAAATACAGTGTCAATTTCATGTATAATACCCCCAGAACACATGGCAGGATAAATACAGTGTCAATTCCATGTATAATACCCCCAGAACACATGGCAGGATAAATACAGTGTCAATTCCATGTATAATACCCCCAGAACTCATGGCAGGACAAATACAGTGCCAATTCCATGTATAATACCCCCAGAACTCATGGCAGGACAAATACAGTGCCAATTCCATGTATAATACCCCCAGAACACATGGCAGGATAAATACAGTGTTAATTCCATGTATAATACCCCAGGAACTCCTGACAGGATAAATACAGTGCCAATTCCATGTATAATACCCCCAGAACTCATGGCAGGACAAATACAGTGCCAATCCCATGTATATTACCCCCAGAACACATGGCAGGATAAATACAGTGCCAGTTCCATGTATAATACCCCCAGAACACATGGCAGGATAAATACAGTGTTAATTCCATGTATAATACCCCCAGAGCTCCTGACAGGATAAATACAGTGCCAGTTCCATGTATAATATCCCCAGAACTCATGGCAGCATTAAGTACCAATATTGTACAAATCCATGGGGAATACATCCCTACTGTTTGTTGTAGGAAATCCATTGGTGTTTGGTTGGGGGGGGGTTATTGTTTAGTAAGAGCTAGAGCAGCTGGATTGGGCACCCCCCCCCCCAAAATATGATCAGTTTTGCATGTTGCCAAAAGGACATTTAAAGGAACATGGACCTCAGGATGCTATTGTAGAAGCCATGGGATGCCAGGATTGCTTCCAATAATAGAGGATCCTACTATCACTGTATTGCTATAAACATTATAGTAATTGTGCCCTGCCCTACTTTAGTAAATAACCCCCAGCGTGTGCTATTAACACCTCTTATAATACAAGCCCTTTCCATATCAGTCTGTTATTGTTGCCCTATTTCACATGCACCCACAGGCTAAAGTGTTTGTTTATTTTGCAGTCAAGCAGTAACATTTACATTAACTCCTTCAGACGGCTATAGAGCGACATTACTCAGCTTGTGAAGGTGTAACAGCAGGAGGCTGGCAGTGGCGTCTGATAACATCCATCTGGGGGGTTATTTCCATATTGGATGAGGTTTCCCACCAGGAAGTGAATAGTGCAAAAACAATTGCACCCCCAGGCTGCGGTGGTCCATGCTATATGGAAAGAGATATATCTATAAATGTGACAGTGGCCCTTTCATATACAAACAGTGGCCCTTTTAGTGTCACTGTCCCTCTAACCTCCTGGCAGGGCAGAAGAGGAGCCAACACAGCCACACGCTGGACTTAAAAAAAGACCAAAAAGCTATTTATGGCACTATTGTGGTAGGGAAAGCGTGGGCTCAGCTCTCTCTATATAAATCTTACTAGAACATTAGTGCAAAGATTTCCAAATAGTGATGCTGTAAATCGGCAACTCCCAGCATGCCCAGAGAGCTGAGCACATGCAGTCGCTCGCTGGGAAAGGTGCAGCCTGCAGCTACAAAGAGTTTATAGAAATTAACAACTAATTGCATTCAGGCTTTATTATTATTAGAGCATAATGTCTGCAAATGACTCCCTGCTTCCCTGCGCTGGTTTTATTGCTGTTCTGACAATTCTCTCTTTGCTTAGATCAGAGATGCTCAATATGTGACTCTTCTGATGCTGCTGAGCGATGGCCCTATAGTAGGGCATAATGGAGAACTACAACTCCCAGCAACTACATAATACTGTTTTTTTTTATAATTAAAAAAAAAATAAAAGTAGGCTAATGGCATCTGCTGATGGGAGTTTCTGGGAGTTGTAGTATTGCAATTGCTAAAGTCTTAGTGTTCTGAAGTATGTGGCTTTTAAAGCATTCATAGACTACAACTCCCAGAATCCCCTATGCCCTTGCCAAAAACTTGCTTAAATTCAGACTCCCCTCAGTGTCTCCATTTCTAAACTTCCTGCATAGAAGACGTAGAAGCACAATTCCTGGATCCTTATGGGTGCTTTTGGGAGGTTTGATTGAACATTGTGGGGGGTATTACATTGGGAGGTTTGACTGAGCTAATTAAGGTCATGGTCATGTGTCTAAAGTAAAGGCCCCCATACTCGGGCCAATAAAAGCTGCCGACAGACCAAGTCGGCAGCTTATTGGCTCATGTGTGGGGCCATCCAACGGGCGTCCCTGATCAATATCTGGCCAAAAGTCGGGCAGATGGCGATCGGCAGGGTAAAAAATCCCATAGGATCACGGTTGCATCTTTTCGTTGATGCGGTCCCGCAATCCGACCACCCGTATGGCCTCCATTCGGATCCGAATACAGGAAGAATTCACTGGCACACAAGGGTTCTTTCAAGCAGGTACAAGCCCTTGCTATATTTTATTTGCAGAGGTGCAACGTTTCGGGGTAAACCCCTTTATCAAGCATGCTTGATAAAGGGGTTTACCCCGAAACGTTGCACCTCTGCAAATAAAATATAGCAAGGGCTTGTACCTGCTTGAAAGAACCCTTGTGTGCCAGTGAATTCTTCCTGTATTCGTATTGTTGAGGTTGCCGAGGCCTCCATCACAGTGCACCGGGTTATCTTATTGTGGAGAGCCAGGGTGTGCAAGCGTGGTAATCTTGTACTGATCTCCATTCGGATCCGATCATTGGGCCCTAGAGCCCACGATCGGATCAGCCTGATATCACCCACCTCAATGTGGGCAAATTGGGGAGAGATCCCTGTGTATGGCCACCTTTAGCCATAGTCGTGCAGATGTAAGCCTTGTATCTGACGAACAAACAGACGTCTCAATCTTCCAACCCGCCACTAACCATTCATATTAAATAAAGCAATAAAAGAACAAATCAGAGGATGTCCTGGCCCTGACAGCAATCGTATGAAAGTTATATCTGACTGATACAAGTGACAGTCACCCACTGATATTGTCATATTGTAGAGAAATTATCATTAGCCAACAGAAATCTTCGAACCTGTCCGATAGACTAAACAATGTAGTGATGTAATGTAGGGACCCAGACTGTACAAAAATTGTACCAAACTTTGATTCGTATCGATTTATTTTTGGTCGATGGCCAGCTTTAGGCACACTTTGGGTCTACTGGCCTGGGCCTGAGCCTCCACCCAGGGGCCCAGGTGACAAGTGGGTAAATAATTGGGGGCCCCTAGCAGGTATGGTGCCCAGTGATTCCTGCTGGGAGACCTGTGCTCAGTTTTCATATGCTGGCATCTTCCATAGTGCAACAGCTGGTGGGCCCTGATGGCCTGGAGCTAAGGACTAGTTATTTAGATCATATCATTCAGTGCCTGTTTGCACATAATGAGGATTCTATAAGTCACAGAGGAGGTCTGTGCAAGTTCCATTATAAAGGTCACTGAACCCTAGGAGTCCGGCTGGCTGGAGGGGGGGGGGGTCATTAATCCTATGTGATGATAGCAGTGGAATTATCTTGTCTTAAACCAAGTAAAAATATCTCTCCTATTAAAGGGCAAAGGGAAAGAAAGAAAGAAAGAAAGAAAGAAAGAAAGAAAGAAAGAAAGAAAGAAAGAAAGAAAGAAAGAAAGAAAGAAAGAAAGAAAGAAAGAAAGAAAGAAAGAAAGAAAGAAAGAAAAATGCATTTGCCTGTGCTACATTACTGACTCCCAGCAAGATAGGGGCACATTTAGACTGTGATTTTGGTTGTTGTACACCATTCATAGGGTGTTTATCAGAAGAGGACACAGCTGGGAGGGGCTTCATGACTTTTAGGATTAGTTTGGGGGGGGTTAACACTTTTTTTTTTTTTTTGCAAGCAATATCTGGGCCCAGGTGCCTTGTGCTGCTCTGCTCTGGTTTGGTGCATGGAAGCAACTGGGGCCCCTCTCTATTCCACGACAGTAGGTCCCCATTGTGCTTACAAAGGACCCACTGTGCTGGTTCTTGGGAGGAATGGGAGCAAACATTTAGCTGTGTCCCAAGATTACTGATGTTGCCTCTATTTCTGGTTTAAAGGGGTTGTTCACCTTCAATTTAAAGTATGATGTAGAGAGTGATATTCTGAGCCAATTTGCATTAGGATTTAATTTTATATTATTTGTGGCTTCTGAGTTATTTAGCATTTTATTCCACAGCTCTCCAGTTTGCAATTACAGCTGGCTGCTAGGGTCTAAATTCCCCTAGCAACCATGCACTGGTTTGAATAAGAGACTATATGGAATATAAAAGAGGCCTGAATAGAAAGACGAGCAATCAAATGTAGCAACAACAATACATTTGTAGCCTTACAGAGCAGTTGTTCTTTAGATGGGGTCAATGACCCCCAATGAAAGCTGTAATAAGGCAGAACAAGGCAAATAATTATAAAATGTAAATAATGAAGACCAATTGAAAAGTTTCTAGGAATAGGACATTCTATAGCATACTAAAAGTTACCTCAAAGGTGAGCCCCCACCACAAACAGCTTCTTAAAAATTGTGTAAACTGTATCAGACAATAGTGGTATTGGCAGGGAGAAAACCTAAAAACTCCCATGTCAACTCCTGGGACCTTCAGTCGGCCCCTTTATTTCCCCGTGCCCCAGACAAATAGATCTCCAACATGCTCTGTGTTCCTGACCAAGAATTGCCATGTCTTGTAACAGATAGCTAGCAATCAATCTTGTAACCCATAGCAACTGACCTTCATTTATGTTTTAATGGTCTGTGATTCAGTAGTTTGAATGATGAAAGCACCGATTTGATTGACTGCTATGGATTAGTAGCCTGGGACACATGTTGGGAAGCTGCCAGGACAGACCTCTGAACAGGGCTCATACCTCCCAACATTTTGGAAGTAAAAAGAGGGACAAAATATTTTTTAACACGTAGCAAATTTTATAGGACCACGCCCCTTTCTGTGACCACACCCCTAATTACCATGTTCATTTCACAAAATTTGGCAGGTTATGAAAGTTTGAAAATAACTCTCCTTATCGAAACAGTTTTTTTGTGTCTCAAAATTGTTGCAAAGTATCTTATTTGCACCTGTTAGGTGTTCTGTGCTCTCTTCTAAAAGCTAATTAATTTCTGGCTGTTCATTTATATATAAAATAGGGACTTTCCAGTACAAATGAGGGACTGCAGGTTGAGCTGTCAAAACAGGGACTGTCCCTCCGAAAAAGGGACAGTTGGGAGGTATGGCTGGGTATAGTTTGTACTAAATAGTTATAATTTAACCCTATTCCCAGGTCGTTGCATTCCCATTGATTTCAATAGAGAGTTTATCACACTGGGATGGGTAAATCCGGGACTGACACCCTCCTGGGATAAAGTGGTTCCACCCAGCAGTCAGTAAACACAGGGGCACCAGCAAGCCCATTGATATTCATAACACTGTACATGTGTAATTAGTTAAGCGGCACATTTAATATGCACGGCGCATGTGTAATTTATGGAGCGCTACTGTATTGATAGACACTGCACTCTCTAGTAAAATGTTTTCTCTTTCTTCTTGCTGTGAATCTCTTCCCTTTGCCACCAGCTCCAACTCTGTCTGCTGAAAAAGGGCTCATTCAATTTTTCTATATATAAATCCACCCATCTTTGCCTTTTCACCTGGTGCTGTTGCACTACTATTCCCACGATCCCCCAACAGTCGCTGGGAGATGCCATTTAGAAACAGAGGTAAAGGGGTTGTTCACCTTTGAATTAACTTTTAGTATGATGTAGAGAGGGATATTCTGAGAATTTGCAAATGGTTTTCATCTTTTATTACTTGTAGTTTTAGGGCTCTTACAAACGGGTGGTTTTTCCTAGCGCTTTCTCCCACAGGGGAGCGCAGGAGTAGACACTCAATTATTGTGAAGGGGGCTGTACTCACACAGATGCATATAAGCGCCAAACGCAGGTGGGACGCAGCATGTTGCATTTCACCTGCGCTCATCACATAGATCTGTGTGAGTACAGCCGCCTTCACAATAATTGAGTGCGTCTACTCCTGCGCTCCCCTGTGGCTGAACGGAAGAAAGCACAACGCAGAGAAGCGCAGGAAAAACTGCCCGTGTGTAAAATCCCTTAAGGTTATTTAGCTTTTTTTAATCAGCAGCTCTTGCAGTTTGCAGTTTCAGCAATCTGGTTGCTAGGGTCCAAATTACCCTATCAACCATGCATTGATTTGAATAAAAGACTGGAATACAATTAAGAGAGATACACAAATAGAGAGGGGATGCACACTCAATGAAAAAAATACTTAGTAGGCAAAGGTGGTATTTAAAAATCTTCTTTTATATAGTATATAGCAGACAAATATACATCAGATAAACTGGTATATTGTACAAAACAGTATAAACACAGATATATACATACCACCAAGTTACAAGATCAAGGCAAAAACAGAACAAACCACATGGAGCAGATACACTTGCCAATGATGAGAATTCCCCTTGACAAAGGCTATAGTGCCGAAACATTGGGGAATTCTCATCATTGGCAAGTGTATCTGCTCCATGTGGTTTGTTCTGTTTTTGCCTTGATCTTGTAACTTGGTGGTATGTATATATCTGTGTTAATACTGTTTTGTACAATATTCCAGTTTATCTGATATGTATTTGTCTGCTATATACTATATAAAAGAAGATTTTTAAATACCACCTTCTGCATGTTAAGTATTTTTTCATTGAGTGTGCATCCCTTGTCTCTTTATGTATATGGTTTTGGGTAACTGACTGTGGGGTTATCCCGGGGTTATTTGCACCTCATATTTCCTAAAAAGCTATTTTCTGTGTTCAAGTAATTTTTTCCCCCTTTCTAATACTTGGAGTGCCCTATTTTTGTATATACAATTAAGAGAGGCCTGAATAGAAAGAGGAGTCATAAAAAGTATCAATAACGACACATAGCTAGCCTTAGGGCTCTTACTGACGAGCGGTTGATGCTGCGTTCCGTTTTTCTGCGTTCAGCTGCAGGGGAGCGCAGGAATAGACGCATTTAGCTTTTTTTCAATGGGGCTGTACTCACACAGGCGCTTGTAGGCGCCGAACGCAGGAAAAATGCAGCATGTTGCGTCTCAACCTGCGTTGAGTACAGCCCCATTGAAAAAAGCTAAATGCGTCTATTCCTGCACTCCCCTGCGGCTGAACGCAGAAAAAACGGAACGCAGGGGAGCGCAGCTTCAACCGCTCGTCAGTTGGCTGTTGCTCTCAGTGGCCTCAAAGCAGGAGCTTATTTTTGAATTCCAGGCTTGGAGGCAAGTTTTGATTGTATAAAAAACAGTTGTATTTCTCTCTACATCATACTAAACAAGGTGAACAACTCCTTTAAATAACATCAGGACAGGGGTTTTTGGCCCACGGAGAGAAGAGAGAGACGTGTTTGCACTAAAATTAGATTTCCCGTGTTGAATATTCTGTGAGCAGATGTTTCACGGAATATTAAACCTCGATTTACAAATAGTCTTTATATACCCTTTACAGATTTCAGATGACAAGCCTAATCTAGATCCTTAGCATGATTATTTGGGTCACCTTCTAGTGCTACATATGTTATAGCTTCACAACTTCAGCAGCACATTAAAGAATGTGATCGCACTTTCGGAGGTAAATAAAACGTCAGCAAAAAATCCTAAAATGTGTTGTTTACTGTATTGTGTTCCTGCGCTTAAAGTGACAGCTACCCAGAGATTTCAGCTGCATGCACCCAAGAAAGCAAGGCAGAACAATCGCATTGAGGGTAGGACTACACAGACGTTTTCAGCGCGATCCGACGAAGTAGCAAGAACAATACATTTGTAGCCTTACTGAACATTTGTTTTAAGATAGGGTCGGTGACCACCCCATTTGAAAGCTGGAAAGAGTCAGAACAAAATAGCAAATAATTTTTAAAAAAACTATTAATAAAAATAATGAAGGGCAAAGTTGCTTAGAATTGACTATTCCATAGCATACTAGAAGTTAACTTAAAGGGATACTGTCATCGGAAAACATGTTTTTTTTCAAAACGCACCCGTTAACAGTGCTGCTCCAGCAGAATTTTGCACTGAAATCCATTTCTCAAAAGAGCAAACAGATTTTTTTTATATTCAATTTTGAAATCTGACATGGGGCTAGACATTTTGTCAATTTCCCAGCTGCCCCTGGTCATGTGACTTGAGAGAGAAATGCTTTCTGGCAGGCTGCTGTTTTTCCTTCTCAATGTAACTGAATGTGTCTCAGTGGGACATGGGTTTTTACTATTGAGTGTTGTTCTTAGATCTACCAGTCAGCTGTTATCTTGTGTTACGAAGCTGTTATCTGGTTACCTTCCCATTGTTCTTTTGTTTGGCTGCTGGGGGGGAAAGGGAGGGGTGATATAACTTGCAGTATAGCAGCAAAGAGTGACTGAAGTTTATCAGAGCACAAGTCACATGACATGGGGCAGCTGGGAAATTGACAATATGTCTAGCCCCATGTCAGATTTCAAAATTGAATATAAAAAAATCTGTTTGGTCTTTTCAGAAATGGATTTTAGTGGAGCAGCACTATTAACTGATGAGTTTTGAGAAAAAAAAATGTTCCCCATGACAGTATCCCTTTAAAGGTGAACCCTCCCTTTAATAGAATCATGGCATCAGCTGCCAGATGCAGTTAGTTCTTAATTACCAATCTGCAAGGGAAAATAAAGGGGAGATAAAACAAACAGACAAAAAAAGAAAAAAAAAGAATGGCACTGGCCAATATGTTCATTGTAGCTCTGATTTGGAGATTCTAAATACAGAAAGAGCACAAATTGCTTTAAAAGCCAATTTCAGGGAGCGCCTCCATAATAACCTGCAGTGGACGGGGCGTAATTTGATTCTGTTCCCATGGCAGGATCATTATAGGACTATTAGCAGCTGTTCCTGGGAATCATTTGTACAGGGAACAGCCAGTGCAGCCCCACGGAGCCTTTCAGGGGAGACGTGATGATTGGATTGTAGTTTTGCATTATTGTTGGGGATGAGCTTCGCCACTGAAGTCCACTTGTTGCATTGCTGATCGGTAATTAGTATTAATGCATGCTGCAGACAACACTGATTTCCATGTTGGCACGGCGGATACTAATCCAGCACTCAAACAGGACAGACAAAATGGTCTTGGCCTAAGCAACTCAGCACATCTTTGTGTCTCTTAAAGGGGTTGTTCACCTTTGAGTTAACTTTTAGTATGATGTAGAGAGGGATATTCTGAGACAATTTCCATTTGTTTTTCATTTTTTATTCCTTGTGGTTTTTCAGTTATTTACCTTTTTATTCAGCAGCTCTCCAGTTTGCAATTTCAGCAGTCTGGTTGCTAGGGTCCAAATTACCCTAGCAAACATGCAGCAATTTAAATAAAAGACTGGAATACGATTAAGAGAGGCCTGAATAGAAAGAGGAGTAATAAAAAGTAGCAAGAACAATACATTTCTAGCATTTGTTTTTGTTTTTTAGGTGGGGACAGTGACCCCCATTTGAAAGCTAGAAAGAGTCAAAAGAAGACAAATAATTATAAATAAATAAATAATGAAGACCAATTGAAAAGGTGCTTTGAACTGGACATTCTATGACATACTAAAAGTTAACTTAATACGAAGAAAGAACAGGGTTGTCCGGCACTCACAGATCCACGGGACCAAAAAAGTTCAAGTTAAAAAATATATCTTTATTTTACAAAGTTAAAAAATGTATATGCATCTGCATATGCATCTCCATCTGCCCTACCTACAAGGGCACTTAATCATGGGCTAGCCCATGTGGGTACGAAACGCGTAGGGCGGATGGAGATGCAAGTATACATTTTTTAACTTTGTAAAATAAAGATATATTTTTTAACTTAAACTTTTTTGGTCCTGTGGATCCGTTTGAGTGCTTGCAGCCCTGTTCTTTCTTCGTTTTTTCTGGCGTGCCGTTTCTAAAGGTGGCCACTCACAGAGAAATCTGCTCGGAGAGGATCTCTCCCCAATATGCCCACATAGTGTCGGACTGATCCGGCGGGACACCGGGAAAAAACTCGGTGTGCCCCGACCCTCATGGTCCCCGGCGGGCCAGACCCCTTTTCCCAAAGACACCTCTCTTTACAAAATAAAAGTTTTCTCTACGGCGCCGCGCAGCACCGTCAGCGCATGCACGTGGTGCCGTTCACGCATGAGCGCCTTCATGCGTGTGCACCGAGAGGGGGAGTAGGGGGGTGGACAGCAGTCCCGGTGGGCCCCGGGCCCCCCAGTCCGACCCTGTGCCAAACTTGGGCCCAATGATCAGATCGTAATGAAAGGAATATGGGTAGTCGAATTGCAGGACCGCATCAACAAACAGATGTGGTCTGCGATCCAACCATGTTTTTATCCCTGGCCGATTGACATCTGGCCGACTTTTGTCCAGATATCGATCGGGGAAGCCCATCTGAGGGCCCCAAACATGGGCCAATAAGTTGCCAACTCAGTCTTTTATCGGCCTGTGTATGGCCACCTTAAGTGGAGCATCCCTTGATGCCCTGCACACCCTGACATACTGAGCATACCATACGCTAATAGATCTGCTAATTAGCACATGGCCCAGTTGATATCTGCCCGGTTTGCTGCCAGATATTGGTTGGCCAGGCCATTGAAGACATTCCTACATGGACCAATAACCCGCTGACTCGTTTGTCCCGAGTCACCAGCTTTTATCATCCTGTTTAAATTGAAACATCTTTCCAATAAACATTAACTGCATAATGTCAACGGTCTTAAACTTATTCTAAATATAAATGCTACTGAAAGCAGTCTGTCCCGCACTAGTCTCTGCATTCACTGCTGGTTCTGACTAATGAAACAATGTAGCAGAAGCCAGCTGATTACAAGGCCTGAAAATGATTAGGAATCTTGGCAGGAGGCCAGCCACCATCTATATTGTTTAAAAAGTCAGAACCAGCAGTGCAATAAAAAAAAAGTACACATTAAACCTGTAATATCAGGTTTAATGTATATTGAAAAACTGCTTAGGATATTTGTCTAAACCAGTGGTTCGACTGAACCAAACCTTCAGGGGAAACCAACAGGCCCAGATTGATTCCGCTAAATGAAAAAGGCTGAGCACCTGACAGTTGTGTAATGGCTTGTGTGCAAGCTCACTTGGTCTCACCGTCTGGCCTGAGTGGGTAAAAGCAAAGATATTGCCTCTGGGTGTCCAGGGAAATTGGTCAATAGATGCCCAAGATGAAATTGGCTTTTGCCTATACTGCCATCTAGTGGCAACCTGTACACATGACGGTGATTTCAATGTGAACTTCAGAAACCTCCTTTTCTCATAATATTCCTTTGTAATTAAAGTGCAAATACAGGGAGCATTAACTGAAGCTGGAATCCTTCACACCAAAGACTCAGCAGTTATTCGACAGCCCGTTTCCTTTCATACAATAACACGAGTCATTTAAGCGCCCGTTATGAAAAGGGTATTTAGCCTTTAATTAGAATTCAAAATGATCTGTATATTTTCCACCAACAGCAGGGAGGAATTTCTCTCATATTTACAGGGCAGCAAAACTTTATAAATGTAAATAATTACAGCTGGGTGAGTTTGGGAGGGAAATAACACACCGTACACACTGTACTCCACAATCATTGTTTCCATGCTGTGCTATAGAGCTTGCAGGAATAAATGGGAATCCCTTGCTGAATGGCAGCTCCTTTGTTGGTTTGTATGTTATTCATTAGCGCTGCTGTACCAGAACTTTCTATAATACACATGGTTCCTAACACACTGGGCCTGTGATACGGCTGAGCTGAGGAGGCGTTTGGCAAAGTGCAACTAATGATGCTAAAATATACTATATAACAGTGTAGGTCTGGGACACAAGGGGCCCACTCTCAGTGCTATTATTCTTCCTCTCCTCACTCAACCTCTATTCTCCTAGTCTCTTTTCTTTACATACTATAATCTATTATTCCATCTATTTAGCCTCTTTGTTCTAATAGAAATCGGGAATGGCCATGAAATAAGCCAAATGTTTTGCAGCATGAGGGCCCACTGACACCTAGTCCCATAGGGAGTTTTCCTGGTATCCTGGTGGGCTAGTCCGACAGGCCCTCAGGCTGTTGTAAAACTACGATTCTCAACAGACAACTACAGGTAGGCTGTTTGCAGGTGCATCATGTGGAGGATAATGGGTAGTGATGGTGATATATATTTTATGGAAGTATAAGCCCCTAACTAGCAGTGTCGATCACAGGACACCCGCAGCTTTCTCTGTTCATGATACAGGGTAACAATAGATATCACAACGGGGCACATGAAAGATATTTGTGTTACAACTGTGTCTTCCCCTCTCTTGGGCAGCACAGACACTTTTCTGGCCTTCCGTCTACTGGCAAACACCCCGTGACAGTCAGTTAATTTATTGGTCCACTTAAGTCTACAGGTTTCCCCACTATCAATGTTTGCTCTTCTTTAATCAAATGCAATTGACTGTTCCCATGATAAATGTATTGATAAATGATAACATACTGCAGCAGCCACAGTTTTGCCGTTGTTCTGCTTTCTTCTTCTTCTCACCTAGGATCACAGTCCCTTACAGGCCCCTGAATTGTTTATATCTGGGCTGTCCAGATGAAGTACAGGCTAAATGTGGCCCTCTAAGATTTTGTGGACCCCCTGCTGCCCATGAGCTCCATCTGATATTAAAATTAAAAGTTGAACAAACCCTTTAGCAATTTTTTTTAGATGCCAGAATGTATGTTCCTCGGACACTCTACCAGTGGCTCCTGGATGTCCTACTGATGGGCCTTTAACTCTCACAAAACTCTAAAACCCACTATCCTCTCTTTGCCTTGGGCACAGCCACAGTTTGGACACAAGGGCAGATGAGGATAAAACCACATTAAGCGAAATAATATTGTTCATATATGCGTGTTCTATATGTTATATAAATAATATATAAATATATATAAATATATATATATATTTATATATATATATATATATATATATATATATATATATATATATAGCTACCTTGTTTAGTATGTAAATTAAGCCTTGACCACGTGCACCCAATAAGAAAGGTGAGGAGCGGCATTTCAGCTTGTTTATATATTTTATTTCATCTTCTTTATATAATTAAAATTTTGGGGTGGTGGCTTTCTCCTTAAATGCTTGTAACTAAAAGTGTCTTTTTTTAAAAAAGTTACAGTTCAGTTGTGCAAGAATTTATTTTTTTCAGGGGGTTATATATTGAGAGTGCTGGGGCTACCTTGTTTAGTATGTAAATTAAGCCTTGCCCACGTGAACCCAATAAGAATTGTGAGGAGTGGCATTTCAGCTTGTTTAAAATTATATATATATATAATTAACCAGTGCAGTCATCACTTAATACCGTAGTCATGTGATCAGAAATGCATCCATTAGTTTGAAAATCCCATAGTCATGTAACTAGCAGCATGTTCATCAGGGCATTAAAGTCACTGTCATGTGATAAGCTTTAGCCATAAAGTCCTTGCTTTATGCACTAGCTCATAGACCTTCCAGCAGTAAAGGAATTTTAGAATAAAATATCAACTAATGAAATGAAAAAATATCAATTAAATGAAATGCAACTTGCATGTCTGTTTGTGTAGCCTAAGAAATATTCTGATGCATATTCACATGCCTAAGGGGCTTTACTGTTGTTCCAGCTGTCGCATCTGCTTAGTCAAGTGCCCCCTGCTCTGCACTTACTGCTATAAATAGAGATCTGACTTTCCATGCCCTTCTGTAGCATATTTATTAGATAAAGGACAGGCAAGAAATCATCTACAGCCAAACAGCATCTCTCAGAATACCTGGGCAGATTGAGTATTACAGCCTCCGGCATCCTTGGTATATAGTATATTGCTATGGGAGTTGTAGTTCTGTAGGTGTTTGCAATATCATAGGCTCCTGGTTGCCAAGTGCCTTTATAAGCAATGAAGGAGTGGGAAACCAACATATCCCTGTATCTGCTCCATTGGCTGGTTAGTATATTTGCCTAAACCTCAAATACTTTAGACCAAGTATCCCCAACCTTACTTACCCATGAGTCACATTCAAATCTTAAAAGAGTTGAGGAGCAAGATGAAAATATTCATATTCATCATGGTTATGCTAGAGTTAATTTTAATTTAAATGGCACTCAGCTTGGGCCCCCCAGTCCATCCCTTGGGTCCTTCAGGGTGCCAGCCCCACTGTTTGGGAAACTGTTGGGTTTGAGCAAAGGCACTGGATTTATTCCTTGTCCTTTATCTGTGAATCAAGCAACAGAAGCCCCTCAATCGCAGACTCAAAACATTACACAATTTGCACCGATCTGGGATAGGCAACTGTATGACCCCTCAGTACAGAGTATAAAGGATTTAGATGGTTGTGTTGAATTTAGGGATGCACCGAATCCAGGATTCGGTTTGGGATTCAACCAGGATTCAGCCTTTTTCAGCAGGATTGCTGAATCCGAACCCTAATTTGCATATGCAAATATGTGGGGAGGGAAATTGCGTGACTTTTTGTCACAAAACAAGGAAGTAAAATATTTTAGCCCTTCCCACCCTTAATTTGCATATGCAAATGAGGGTTTGGATTCAGTTCGGTATTCGGCCGAATCTTTCACAAAGCATTCGGGGGTTCAGCCGAATCCAAAATAGTGGATTCGGTGCATCCCTAGTTGAATTAGCTGTTGGAGTAGCTGTTGTGTATTGTGCTGTTCCTGTCATCTGTTATTATTTATTATTATTATCATTCTTTATTGGCTAGTGTATGTGTTACTGGATCCCTGACATGGCTGTCTAATTTCCCTTGGGGCTCATTCTGTTACAGCGTGTGCACAAATACATACGGTTCCCATGCAAGTGTGAAACCCCAGGGTGGGTAAAGAGCTCATAACATCTTAACCCATTGATGCCCTAATATACAGCAGGACTCCTGTAACGGCTTCACTATAATCCCGTGCTAGACATAGCTTCCAAGGGTTAACCCACTCTATGATTGGATTTCAGCCTTATACACACATAAATACATACACAAATATAAATACACACATGTATACATACACAAATACACATACAATTATATACACACACACCTACATTGGAAGGGGTTTATAGTGTCAGAAAAGAGCAATATGTAATATGTAAATCAATAAAAGGGGTTTGTATTTGTTTAATAAAAAGGTCAGGGCTTCCCAATGGGCAGTGGAGTTAATCATTCAAGGCAATATCTGCCGTCAGTGGCTAGTGCTGTAATAAGCGCAGGGTAACAACGTGGCACAAAGAACAATGCCAGTATGGGGAGGATGGAAAAGCATGCTGGCTGGTAACCAGGACAAGGCAGCGTTTCATATAACAAATATATATATATATATATTATAAAAGCTTAAAATAATCAACTTCAATAGACACTGAGTGGTTTAAATACACTCCTCTAAGCAACACTTGTGTACATGTACCATATATATATAAATATATATATATATATATATATATATATATATATATATATATATATATACTGTGTGTGCATGTACTGTATATATATATATATATATATATATATATATATATATATATATATATATATATATATATACACACACACACACATACTTTACACAGAAAATAATAAACTCCTTAATAGAAATAAGCTCAAACCGCACATATGTTAAATTCTGGCCCCAAAGATCCATACTTATACTTTAGCGTGTCACTGTGTACAGCCTGCAGGACACTAGAAAACTATACTCACGTGACAACAACCTGTAGCATTAGGGCATGTCATCTCAAAAAATATTATTTTGAATAATAAAATAAATTTCTATTTTAAGCAACCTACCAATGATATATTCTTAGCACAGGTATGGGACCTGTTATCCAGAATGCTCGGGACCTGGTGTTTTCCGGATAACGGATCTTTCTGTAATTTGGGTCTTCATGCACTAGAAATTCATTTAAACATTAAATAAACCCAATAGGCTAGTTTTGCTTCCAATAAGGATTAATTATATCTTAGGTGGGATCAAGTACAAGCTACTGTTTTATTATTACAGAAAAAAAGGAAATAATATTTAAAAACTTAAAACGGATTATTTGGATAAAATGGAGTCTATGGGAGACAGCCATTCCGTAATTCGGAGCTTTCTGGATATCGGGTTTCCGGATAAGGGATCCTATACCTGTAGTTCTAAAGTTATTTGTACAGCATCTGCCTGTTCCCTTTCTGTTCCATGCCCTACTGTTTCTGACTTTTGACACAATGTAGCGGCAGCCGACCTGATTAACAGCAAGGCTGACTTCTGCTGTATCGTTTCGAAAGACAGAACCAGCAGTGCAGAAAGGGACATAAAATAAACCCTACCGCTTTCAGTAGTGATTACATTTACAGGTATTGGATTCTGGAAACCCGTTATGCAGAAAAGCCGTCTCCTATTGACTTCATTATAATCAAACAATTTGAATTTTTCTGTAATTCTCTGTAATGATAAAACAGTACCTTGTACTTGATCCCAACTAAGTTATAATGAATCCTTATAGGAAGCAAAACAATTCTGCTGGGTTTAATTAATGTTTAAACAATTTTCTATCAAAAGTAAGGTATTAAGATCCAAATTACAGAAAGATCCCTTATCCCTTAACACCCTACTGCCCCCGTTCCTGAGCATTCTGTGTAACAGGTCCCATACCTGTACTAATAACCTTAAAACCACTGAAATAGTTTAATGAATGCATTTTGGAAATGTGCTTAGAACTCATGAGACAATGGGTTTAAGATGAGAGTTACTGTCAGAGATGCCCAGGTTACGGCTGTCAGGATAGATGAATTTCGTACTGATCCAAAACTTTTTTTTTTTTTGAATGAGTAGGGTAATAAAAAAGTGTATTTACCCCAAGCCAATAGTATCTTCTTCCACACTCCATTCCAAAGGCTGGTGTTCTTTGGCATTCTCTGTAATACAAGGAGACCTCAGGGTGGTTAAAACAACCATAGTCTGATGTTACCAGCACAAGTGCACCAGCCAATGTGCCGAGATGTCTCCCAGCTTCTTGGATTAGAAGAAAAATCACAGGCAGAGAACAATAAGAGCTTGATGGGTTTTGGTTGGTTAAAAATAGTCACATTATCAACTTAGATTGTACAATTGTCGGCATATTAAGAGAGGACATGCTATAGATGATGGAGAGAGGCATTAGTGTTTTGTTGCCTAGCAACTGCTGAGAAGGGGGGACCACAGCAACCAGACAACAAAATAGCGTTGGGCTGCACATCGTGATCAGATCAGGGAGTGAGCAGAAAAGCGGCACAAAGCAAGTCACAAAAACAGGGGATGAAAGAAATGGCAATCTGTTATTTGCTGAAATGAGAAAATATCTGTGCGGGTCACAGACCCTGCACATTATATGTCAAGGAATGCAAAGAGGCGCTGGGATTTTATAGGATAACGAAAACAGCCCTTTGATCCCAAAATTGCTTTGTGGTGGTAATACACGAGCAGATTGCTGTTAGAATGTCAGCACTGCTCCATAGATTAGCAGCCGTGGGCCAGATTAGTGTTTGACCTAAAAGTGGTTGTTCAGATTGTTCTCCATAAACAAAGACTTTTTTCAGTTGCTTTCCAGCTTTTATTTTTTAACGTTTTCCCAAAATGTAAGGTTAAACTTTAATGTTCGTGTCTCTAGTGTCTCAGTCTGGCAGCTCAGCGATCCAAGAGCAGATTCTGAACTGTTACAATTTGCTCCATTTAGCAAATTGAAAATCAAAATCGCCCGGCGGGATGGCACTCAGAGCGCTTAGTTTTCCGAAGTCGCCCAAAATTGCCTCACGAGGAAACTTCGGATGACTTCGGAAAACGAATCGCTCCGAGTGCCATCCCGCTGGCAATTTCGATTTACATTCTAGCCGGCGGGAAGGCAGGGCAAGGCAGTTCAGGGAGATTAGTCGCCCCGAAGAAGAGGAGATTTGGCGACTAATCTCCCCGAATCTGACCGTGTGTCTCTGCCCTAACAGCTTTAATGAGACTCAAGGATTCTGCTTCTCAGCAGGGACAAAGGTATTTAATTGAATGTATCAATTAAATTTATCAATTTAGAACAGTTAAAGAGTCTGCGACCCCCCCCCAGTAGCTTTAGAAGATGAAAAATGAAACTTTACACTTCAATATTAGAAAAACAGTCACAGATAGAAAATAGAAAGTAATTGGAAGAAATCTTTATTTCTTGTGGTCCAACTGAACTGGAAAAAAGTGTTTGAAGGTGAACACCCCCTATAGCTAGGGGGGTAATGGTGGCTTCGGCAAGTGCTGGGTATAAACGGCTATTACATGTTTATCATAGTAAGGATGATATGATCACTATGTATAAATATAAGCGGAGGCCCATACAGTAAATTCTCTCTTTTGATAGTAGGTCCTTTCAGCAGACATGAGGGCCTAAAGTGGTTGTAATGGCAGATGCATTAGATAGCTCTAAGAAAGGGTTGGTGGCTTTTTAGCAAGGGAGGGAGGCCATGCATTTCTCAGCCCTTCAAGGTATTCAAGTGATGAGGCAGTGGTCCATAGGGCGGATGCCATACACAGACACAACTATAAGTAACAAAAGACCTTTTGTTTCTGTTGGAGCAGATCCTAAGGGATACTTTTTTAATAAAATGCTGTGATTACAGATTCTTTGCTCCCATGGTCTATGGTGGCCTACCTGGACCTCATGTTTCTGACTATTTTCTCATTTCCTGCTTTATTATATTCAAGTTCTTCTGTGTGTGGGTAGTCCTATAACAGTTTTCTTGGGGCATATGTGGGGGCCTACCAATGAGCCTATTGGAACCTTAAAGGGCACCGATCACCATGAATTTTTACACCACCAAGGATGAGGGCTAACCGAGCCTTCACTCCAGTTGGAGGAAACAGTTGGGTTTTTTTTCCCAAAAAAATTGCCACTACTAGTTCCTGGTGCGGGTGGCCATGTTTAGGCAAATGCCTGAGCATAATGAGCGAGTGCCACAACTAGCTCATTATGTCCATGTGTATGATGTATGATGTATGATGTATGCTTGTAAGACTCGCTCATTCTGTCCATGTGTATGATGTCAGCTTGTGAGACTCGCTCATTATGCATATGGCAGCCTGCACCAGGACCTCCGCCCAGTGAGGCTATCCTAGCCTGGCAGGAGCTATTAAATAAAAAAAATATTGTATCCCCCGACCAGATTGTGGGCTCCATTAGCATGTGCCTCTGATGGAGTAAAATCAGTTTTGCCTGAGGTGAATAAGAACTGCTGCTCCTCATAGACTGATGTCCCATACATATGCTAACCAGGTGCATTGGCATATGAAGTCAAAGATGTACCCAGAGAGAGAGAGAGTGCAGTGTCCTTCAGTAGACAAAAATCACCAAAGGCCCTCACCTTTAAAGGGATACTGTCATGGGAAAAACTGTTTCTTTTAAAATGCATCAGTTAATAGTGCTGCTCCAGCAGAATTCTGCACTGAAATCCAATTCCCAAAAGAGCAGATTTTTTTTTTATTTAATTTTGAAATCTGGCATGGCCTAAGACAAATTGTCAGTTTTCCCAGCTGCCCCCAGCCATGTGACTTGTGCTCTGTTAAACTTCAGTCACTCTTTACTGCTGTACTGCAAGTTGGAGTGATATCATTCCCCTCCCTTCCCCCCCCCAGCAGCCTAACAACAGAACAATGGGAAGGTAACGATATAGCAGCTCCCTAAACGAGGAAACTTCGGGAGACTTTGGAAAATGAATAGCCGCGTGTGCATTGCCGCAGGCGATTTTCATTTTAGCCAGCGGAAGGGCAGGAGGAAGGCAGTTCGGGGGATTGTTGCCCTGAAGAAGAGGAGATTTGTCCATGGGGCGACTACCGTAATCTCCCCGAATCTGCTTGTGTGGCCAGACCCTAACACAAGATAACAGCTACCTGGTAAATCTAAGAACAGCACTCAATAGCTTAATAGTAAAATCTAGGTTGCAGTGCGACACATTCAGTTACATTGAGTTGGAGAAACAACCGTCTGCCAGAAAGCAGTTCCATCCTAAGTGATGGCTCTTTCTGAAAGCACATGACCAGGCAAAATGACCTGAGATGGTGCCTATACACCAATATTATAAATTAAAAAAAATACACTTGCTGGTTCAGGAATTAAATTGTATATGACAGAGTGAATTATTTGCAGTGTAAACAGTGTAATTTAGAAATAAAAACTACATCATAAAAAACATGACAGGGAATGCCTTTAAATAAACAAGCCCTTCAAGCCTACAAGAGACCAATTCCAGGACACCGGAACATGTACTTAGGGTCTATATCCCCTTACTGCCTGACTGTGTTTGGCTCCCCTGTAGGCGAATCTTTTGCAAGAGCAAGTGGTCATGCCCAGAGAGTGGGGGCGACTCGATGGCCGGGTTGCCTAGGGTGCCCAGCCAGCCTGGCCCGGCACGGCACTGTTTGTGGTAGATACATAATGAGCAACCAGGAGATAAACCTCAGCCAGAGTGAGGCCAAGGAGAACCAGAATTAGAAAAAAGGCAAGAGAGAAGAAGAGACTAGTTGCATAAGAAATGATGCACTTATTGAAGAAGGGAATATAGTTAAATGCCTTTTCTCCAAGCAACACAATGTGCCTGCAAGCAGATGGCCCCTTTCCCTGTTTTAGAGGAACAGAACTGCTACGTCTTCCATCTGCTAAAAGCAGAGGAATGTAACACCCCTATTGTTACTAATTCAATAATTACATTTTATTTTCCAATATTGTATTTCCCTTCTGGGTATTTTTTTTGTTTCTCCTTCGGTGAAAAATCAAATGAACCTGAAATGGTTCCCAGTATATTCATTCCAGTGTTTTAGAACAGCCTGTTCCTCTCCTAACACCTGTTCCTGTAGAAGTGCCCATGTCTTCTTCCCTTTAAGACAAATTAATTGTAGGATTGAAAACAGACTGCCCTGTGATTTAATAGGAATGTAGGCTGTTGGGCATGTAGGCTAATAAATCACATTACAGGCATTTGCATATACATGTATGGGATCTGTCAGGTCCCATACCTGTATATAATGTATAAGGAGATCTGACAAGTGGATGGGCCCTATATTGTTGGAGCATTTCTGTGGGTTCCCAAGTTGGTGTCCCTGGGGTAAAAGCTTCTTCTGTATTTGGTTCAACTACAAGGGATTGGCTGTTGGACCATAATAAGCCAGTGGCAGCAGTGACCCGTGGTGGGAGTTAAATACACATTTATATTTAAAAAGTAGTGATGGGCGAATTTATTCGCCAGGTGCAAATTTGCGGCAGACTTCCACTTTCGCCACCCGTGAATAAAGTTTTTTGACGCCGGTGACAATTTAGACCCCCCGCGACGATTAACGGATGCCCATAGACTTGTTGCCGGCGTCAAAATCTGTGTTTTGCAAATTATTCGCCAGTTTTGCGAATTTCGCAGGAAATTTGCGAAATTTGTGGTGAAACGGAACAGATTCGACAACACTATTAAAAAGTTGATACTTTCTATGTTTTGTTTTGTTTGTTTTACCTCCTTGCACCCCTTCCCTTGAAAATTAAAAATCAAAACCTTTAAGAAAAAAAGTTGATACTTTCAAGATGCTAAAAATGCACAAATACCCCTATTGTCAACAAATCAGTAATATTCCATAGTAGTTGTTGAGGTTGCAATGGATCCAGACACAGGCAAGGTAATAAAGGTCTGATTTCAGCGTAGGGGCTGATTCTCGACAGGCCAAGTTTCGGCCACGTGTGATATGCCTTAGGACTAGGTGACGGATAAAGTGCTCCTTTCTCAACAAAGCAGTCTATTTGAATAAACAGCAGGGCACTTTTTTGCATTGTGCTAATTAACAACGTTTACATGGCACATTCAAGGTGGAGTGCTGCTGAAAGTAACAACAAAGTTGAAAAGGACACGCTATGAAAATGAGGGACAGAAAAAGGTTAAAAAGAGTGTAAGGGCAAGTGTACACAAAGGGACAGTACTTGCAACACATTAGGTTTATGGTTACTTATAAAGAAGGAGTAAAGGTGGCCATACACGGGACTATAAAAGCTGCTATCCGAAAATCATCCAGATGTAGATTAGGCATGTTTAAAAATCCTGTTGGATTGAGGACTGCGTTGGTTCATTGATTTGGTCCTCGGTCCAACCACCTGCATTACCAGCATTGTGATGAAGATTGGGTCAGCTCGATATCGGCCAAACAAGTAGATCTTTTCATGTATAGCCACCTTAAAGTTGCTCATTAATAGGTAGATGAAGGATAGAATCTTTCATCGGCTCATAATTAGAGCTATTCAAGTTGTCAACACACAGATACTGTCCCTGACCCAGCAGCAAAATCAATACTATATCTATATTGATATCTGCCCAATTTTAGGCCATATAACAGTCAGGCAGGGCTGCCTAGCTGGCACCAAACACAGGCCAATAAGTTTCTGACCTGGTCTGGAAGGTCCTTGTATGGCCACCTTAAAGGAGAAAGAAAGTAATTTCACACTTGGGAGTGCCAAATGTTAGGCACCCCCAAGACTCATGCGCAGTAGAATGAAATAGCTGACTTTTTAGTTGAAGTTCGGCTTTTCACTCTAATGCGCATGCACCGCTGCGAGAAGCAAGAAGAAGCTGGTGGTGCTCACTGCAATAACCCTGGGCCGGGGCAGTTTTCTGCTGATAGGAGCACTAGCCCAGGGTTTCAGGTAGGGTTGCCACCCGGCCGGTATTTTACCGGCCTAGCCTGTAAAATACCTGCCAAGGCCGGGGCCGGTATTACAAATTTACCGGCCCTCGGCCTGCCCCTAATCCCCTGCAATTTACCTTTTTCTTTGCCTCTTCTAGCGTCCGCGGGTCTTCGTTGCGTGGCCCCGTCCCTTTTGACATCACACCCCGCCCATTTTGACGCCCGCCCCTTTTGAGGCCCTGCCCCCCAGCAGCCGGTAAAAAAAATTATAAAAGGTGGCAACCCTAGTTTCAGGTAAGTAAATACATTCACTTGGGAGTGCCTAACATTTGGTACCCCCAAGTGTAAAACGACTTTCCTTCTGCCTTAAGAATGATAAATATGTCTTTAAGTGTCTACAAAATGGTGTCATAATACAACTTCAAATTACTACTTTGGGGTAAAAGTACACTGAATGGAGCTTTTACATATGGAGGTTATGTAAAGTAAACATAGTTTTATTTCTCAAGTCACAGATGTTTTGACTGATTTTTGGTATGTTTATGCTGCCCGGATGATCCCGACCACGATCAATGCACAATGGAAAGCAGTTGTTTTGTTGATCAGAAGACAGTTGTTGATGTTGATCAGTAATGCAAATGTAGATGAAGAAGTGAAGGGGAAGAGCAGTTCATACATTTCTAGCCCCTCGTATATCACCTGTTCATTTGGACCATGGGTCGATCGGTCAGAATTCTGTACTGGATATAGAATATCTCTACAGTGATCATAGAGTCATGCCATTGTGTTATGATACTGGAAGTCTACTCACTGTATTGATATGGGGATAGAGTACCTCTACAGTGATCATAGAGTCATGCCATTGTTTTATGATACTACTCACTGAATTGATATGGGGATTGAGTATCTCTAATGTGATCATAGAGTCATGACATTGTGTAATGATACTGGAAGTCTACTCACTGTATTGATATGGATATAGAGTATCTCTACAGTGATCATAGAGGCATGCCATTGTGTTATGATACTGTAAGTCTACTCATTTGATATTAGATATGTGTTATGATTACGGAGTCCCACCATTGTGTAATGATACTGGGATATTAGACACAATGTATTTATATGGAGAGAGAAATATCTCTGTAATGATTATGGAGTCCCCCCCTTGACTTCCATTACTTTAAGGGTAAGTGCACACACTGCTATTTTGGGAGATTAGTCACCCAGCTACAAATCACTTCTTCTTGGGCTACTAATCTCCCTGAACTGCCTTCCCACCGGCTAGAATCTAAATTGCCAGGGGATGGCACTCTAAGCGATTCGTTTTCCGAAGTCACCCAAAGTTGCCTCTTGAGGAAACTTTGGACAACTTCGGAAAGCCGAAGTGATCTGACTGCCACCCCGCCGGCGATTTACATTCTAGCCGGCGGGAAGGCAGTTTGGGGGGATTAGTCGCCCGAAGAAGAAGCGATTTGTCGCTGGGTGTCTAATCTCCCGTGTCTGGCCCTTAGGGTCAGGGCACACAGGCAGGTTCGGGGAGATTAGTCGCCCGGCGACAAATCACTTCTTCTTCGGGCGACTAATCTCCCTGAACTGCGTTCCTGCCAGCTAAAATGTAAATCGCCGGCAGGGTGGCACTCGGATCGATTCCTTTTCCTTTGTCGCCGGACGACTAATCTCCCCGAATCTGACAGTGTGTCTCTGCCCTTAAAGTTCTTCAGGATATCTTATTTAGAAAGCTCTTAATTAAACAATTGGACTGTTAGTCTCTTTTCATTTGTTATAGTTAATTTGCCTATGTTTTGTTTTGTGGAAGAAAAGCCTCTGGGGCACAATCTACTCCCTTATTAAATGCAATGGCTGTTCTCTCTTGCATAGCATCAGTCTGACTAGCCCTAGATAATCACCCAAGGATGGCAAATGGATAATTGCCCAAGGATGGCATACAGTCTTAAAAGCTACAGCCTGTATTTATCTAAGGGCTTTATCGCACGGGCAGATTTGGGGAGATTTAGTCGCCTGGCGACTAATTGCCTCTTCTTCGGGGCGACAATCTCCCCGAACCTCCTTCCCCTTGCTAAAATGAAAAAATGCCTGTGGCAATGCACTCGTGCCGCTTCGGTTTCTGAAGTCGCCCAAAGTTGCCTCACAAGGAAACTTCGGGAGTCTTCTGAAATCAAAGCGCAGCGACTGCATTGCCACAGGCGTTTTTTCAATTTAGCCTTGTTTATCTGGGTATTTATACAAGCAGGAGCAGCCGTGTCGAAAAGGTGTTCAGTGATGGTGACATTAACTGCCCTTATCCGATTTAACCAAGTAGTGTATAGCCAGCATTACATGACATTGCATACATATCACCCATATCACATTTAGGGCTAGATTAAACTAAAAAAAACCATATCTTGTGGTTTATCTCATGAAAACTCAATTAACGTCAATGCAGAATTCTGGAATTGAATTAGGAGATATGTTTTTCTCATCTAATTGAATCTAGCTATTAATTCTAGCCATGTTTCTTTGCTACTTTTAAACTAATTACTGGATAATTTTAGTCTCCTCTTGAGAGCAACATTAAGGGATAGGAGAGCAACATCTTGCAACTAGTTGGGGATCACCAATGTTCTGCCTACACATTTGCACATTTTAAACTTGTGTGCATATTTTTAAAAACTGTGTGCACAGGTCAGAATAAATGTAAAATTTTGTGTTTTCACACAATACTCTTTGTGTACTGGCCGTAGAATTTGTGTGCACAGCTTAGCGGGGTCACTGCTATTGACCCAGTGAGGTGGACATTACTGTGCATCAACTTTTATCGAAATGTATATAGAGAATTCTAATGTATTCCATACTGTATATATTCCTTAAAATAGCATTTACTTTCTTAGTAAAGGGTAACCCTATAGCAAAAAGTTGGCCACAAACTCATTCAATGCAGCATAATTCCTGCAATTGTGAAGGCCATGCAGATAATCATGTGATTTTTCTGCGATACAACTAATCACATGCAATGGAAATCTATAGACCAGGTCCATAACTACAGGGGTTGCAACCTCAAAAGGGACCCCAAATAAATTGATCCTCAGTAACATTTTAAAGCTAAATGCTATGATATTTTAGGCCATGGCCCAGATCGATCACATTCACATCCCATTACATCTCTAATGCAGGAATATGTGCCAAATAATGGAAGTGTGACTGAATGCCTTGTGTGTCTTGCGTCTTATATGTCTTAGGTGAGCAGATAAAAACTGTAAATTGTATATTTAGCTGGACACCTGCCTGCTCAGCATCTCAATTCAAAATGGATGAATATAAAGTCTCCCCTCCCTTCATAACTACGTGTTGGTCATTGTTGAGGGACTTGTTTCCACTCATATGTAAGAGGTTGGCACTAATATTAGGGATCAGGCAACTCACCAAGCAGTCACTGTTTCAATCCAACCTCCAAAAGTTAATTTGGGTTGAGTCAGGGGTCTGTGCAGGCCAATCAAGTTCTTCCACTCCTACTTCAGCAACTCCATTCTGTACAGACGTTGCTTTGTGCAAGGGGGGGGACAAAAAGAGGACTTATACAAACTGTTAGGAAACACAGAATAGTCAAGAATGGTATGATGCAGTGGCATGTATTGCTCATAATTAACGATGAGTGAATGTATTCAAAAAAATCGCCCATAAGAAAAACGCCTATTGACATGCATTTGGACAAAAAAGTCACCATAAGAAAAAACGCCCGTTGACTTTAATGCATTATGCCAAAAGTCCGCAAAAGAAAAAAGCCCATTGACTTAAATGCATTAGGACAACAAAGTCGCCATAAGAAAAAATGGCCATTGACTTGAATGCATTAGGACAAAAAGAGTCGCCATAAGAAAAAACACCCATTAACTTAAACGCATTAGGACAACAAAGTCACCAAAAGAAAAACTCCCATTGACTTTAAAGGAACAGTAACACCAAAAAATTTAAGTGTTTTAAAGTTATGAAAATATCATGTACTGTTGGCCTGCACTGGTAAAACTGATCTGTTTGCTTCAGAAACACTACTATAGTTCATATAAACAAGCTGCTGGGGAGAAATGGCGGAAATTGAAAAACGGCTATATGGCACAGGATAACTAATGGATAGAAGATAACACCATTAGACAGACAGAGCTTATTTGCTATCTGATGTGTAACCTGCGCCTTTTCTCCTTTGAATGGCTGCCCCCATTGCTACACAGCAGCTTATTTATATAAACAATAGTAGTGTTTCTTAAGCAAACACACCAGTTTTACCAGTGCAGGGCAACACTGCATTATGTTTTCATTACTTTAAAACACTTTTATTTTTTGACGTTACTGTTCCTTTAAGGGCAGAGACACACGCTCAGATTCGGGGAGATTAGTCGCCCATCGACAAATCTCCTCTTCCTCGGGGCGATTAATCATCCGAAAGGCCTCCTGCCAGCTAGAATGTAAATCGCCGGTGGGATGGAACTCTGAGCATTTCGTTTTCCAAAGTCGCCCGAAGTTTCCTTGTGAGGCAACTTCGGGCGACTTCAGAAAATGTAGCGCAACGATTGGCATTCCGCCGGCAATTTACATTCTAGCCATCAGTAGGTAGTTCAGAGGGATCAGTTGCCCTGAAGAAGAGAAGATTTGTCTCTGGGCGACTAATCTCCCAGAATCTGAGCACGTGTCTCTGCCCTAATGCATTATGACAAAAGTCACCATAAGAAAAAACACCCATTGAGTTTAATGCATTAGGACAAAAAAAAGTCGCCATAAAAAATACACCCATTGACTTGAATGCATTTGAACATTGTCATACGTAAAAACGTCCATTGACTACAATGTGTTTTAGCGTAATTTTTGCGGGTTTTTTTCACAGTTTTGAGAATTTTTCAGCAAAGTGAAATTGGACAGATTCGCTCATCACTACCCATAATAGTTTACCTTAAATAGCCAACATGCCAAGAAAAAACACCCATAAGAAAAATGCCCATTAACATGCATTTGGACAAAAAAAGTCACTGTAAAAAAAAACGCCCATTGACTTTAATGCATTATGCCAAAAGTCTGCCGTAAGAAAAAACGCCCATGGACTTGAATGCATTAGGACAAAAAATATATTGTCGCGCGTAAAAACACCCATTGACTTCAATGTGTTTTATCGGAATTTTTACTGTTTCGCTAATTTTTTTACAGTTTTGCGTATTTTTGGCAAAGCCAAATGGGACAGATTCGCTCATCACTACCCATAATGGTTTACCTTAAATAGCCAATTACTTGGCCACGTACTTTTGGTCATGTGATGTATTTCCTTGTTTCAGGTGAAGGTTAAGGGCTCTTACTGACGAGCGTTTTTACCTGCACTGGAATAGACGCATTACATTTTTTCCAATGGGGCTGTACTCACACAGGCGCGTGTAGGTCCCGAACGCAGGAAAAATGCAGCATGTTGCGTCTCAACCTGCGTTCGGCGCCTACACGCGCCTGTGTGAGTACAGCCCCATTGGAAAAAGTGTAATGCGTCTATTCCTGCGCTCCCCTGCGGCTGAACGCAGAAAAAACGGAACGCAGGGGAGCGCAGTTAAAAACGCTCGTCAGTAAGAGCCCTTACAGGGACAAAGCTGCATATGCTTAGAAAATAGTAAGTGAAATGCACAATTTACTATATTAAAAGATACAATGTAATTTTGTATTTCCCACTACTTATTATGTTATTTTTGGCTCAAAAAGTTAGATGTCCCCCAAACCCTGCTCTACACTCTTATCTTCATCATTTATTTATATAACGGCACCGTCATTTTATATTTTTGTTGTAACGTGATTAACCCTTTCTATAGCCTGCCCTGCTTGCTTCCACAGCACAGTCCTTCCAAATATAATTCTGTCCATTAATCTCTGTACCCTGGTTGTAACACCGAGAATGAAAATAAATGAATCAAGCCGTTGCTATTGCGTGTATGTGCAATTAAGCAAATGCAATTACCGCATATGAATATTTATTCTAGAAAGTATAAATAATTAAGCAACCGTTTAATTCTGCTAATGTCAGCAACTGTTTTTAATTAAAAAACATTCATGTGCAATTCCTGTCCTCTGGCATAAGCAAATAAAAGTGCTTGTAGCTTATTTGGGAAGCAAAGTAGTGGGCATGCTTTTTTTTTGTCTGTTCAAGGGCGACTAAACTTTCCTTTTTTTACTGAGCATTTACATTTTTGTGAATTAATTATAGTTTTGTTGCATTGTTTTCCTCTATGCCTGCGTGTCATTTCTCATTCTGTCCTTACAGATTCTTGCCTACTCATGTGGGCTGCCATGATACAGGTATGGGACCTGTTATCCAGAATGCTCGGGACCCGGGGGTTTTTGGATAAGGTATGAATTTGGATAGCCACACCATAAGTCTACTTAAAAATTTAACAGTAATAAACCCCAATAGGATTGGTTTGCCTCCAATAAGGATTAATTATATCTTAGTTGGGATCCAATACAAGGTATGTTTTTTAATATTACAGAGAAATAGGAAATCACATTTAGAAATTGGAATGATTTGATTAAAATGGAGTCCATGGGAGATTTCCTTCCCCCAATTGGGAGGTTTCTGGGTAACGGGTTCCATGCCTGTAGTAACACCTTTACAGGCAGCATGGCCTTGGCCTAGTAATAGCATAGTCTCATCACAGTGGGATTGCGGCCAGCCAAAAATGGACATAAATAAATACAGTAATAACTGGACTAACCCTCCAAGCAGGTGCTGCCCATTTCTTTCCATGCAGTTATTCAATATACCAATCATTACTATGTATTACAAAGATGATGAAATGTATATAAAGACTATTGGTTGGGCCCCAAAAACAAAACACTGTGGTTTACGTGAGTTTACTGGACAGCCCACCCTTAAAGGAGAACTAAACCCTAAAAATGAGTGTGGCTTAAAAAAATCCATATTTTATATACTGAACTTATTGCACCAACCTAAAGTTTCAGCTTGTCAATAGCAGCAATGATCCAGGACTTCAAACTTGTCACAGGGGGTCACCATCTTGGAAAGTGTCTGTGACACTCACATGCTCAGTGGGCTCTGATTGGCTGTTGAGAAGCTAAGCTTAGGGCTCGTCACTAATTATCCAGCAGAAAATGAGGTTGGTCTGTAATATAAGCTGATGCTACAGGTTTGCTGATTATTAAATTCTGATGCTAATTGCACTGGTTTCTGTGCTGCCATGTAGTAATTATCTGTATTAATTACTAATCAGCCTTATATTGTGACACTTCTATTCTATGTGTACTGTATATTGTGAGTGGGTCCCTAAGCAAAGTAAGTGACAGCAGCACAGAGCATGTGCAGTGAATCAGCAGAAAAGAAGATGGGGAGCTACTGGGGCATCTTTGGAGACACAGATCTTCCGTGTTAAAGGCCTGTGGTTGCCTTGGGCTGGTACAGAAACTCAAAACATAATGTACAACATTTATAGCTACTTCTTTATTTAGGCTTTAGTCCTCTTTTAAGTCTGCTTTAAACCAGCAGAGAGAGCCATTACAAAGATATGCATTTTGTGGTGTGGTGGAATCCAGGGGGTTAGTTCTTACCCTGGAACATATCTCTATAGAATTAGCTTATGAATATGTCTCTAATATAAAAAAACAAAATGGCTAAAATCTTGAAAACTAGGAAAAAAGAATACATAAAAAGTGTTGAGAAGAATGATCATTATCACTTTACATGAACTTGTTTTTGTTGGTTTGCATTTACTTTAAAGTTGTTCCACCATCCCAGGAATACCTTGCGCCTCAGTTAGACACGCACATATTTTTTGGGCTTCTCTATACTGTACGTGCACAGCTTAGGGATGCACTGAATCTACTCTTTTCAAACACAGCGGAATACCTATTCTTCCACAAAAGATTCGGCTGAATTCCAAATGGATCCCAGAAAAAAAAAAATAAGCGCATGAAAAAAACACCTAATTTTAGGGTTAACTTCCCCTTTAGAGGTTTGAAAGGAGACAATTACAATAGTAAACCAGACAGAGAGTTATAAGGAATGAGAGCCAGGCTTGAATCCACTCCAACTGTTCCTGGAACAACATCATTCAAAGCTTAGAGAATCGCTTAATATTACAGTTTATTGTTCCAACATCTGTACTTCTGCTCCAATTTACTCTGATTGCAACATTGATATGAAAATGAACTGACGGAGTGACTCTGTATGTGTGTGTGTGTATAAGGGTAGGACTTCACGATGCGAGAGGAGCCGACTCGTCACAATGCAACAAAACGCATGCGACGTGTCGGATGTTCTAAAGAAAAAGGAAGTGAAAGGTAAATCACAGGTAAAAACTACATTTATCCAACTGTCGAATGAAAACGCAGATGCTTCACGCGCATCGTGAAGTCCTATCTTCACCATTTTGCAGTTTCATCAATCTGGTTGTTAGGGCAGATTCCCCTAGCAACCATGCATTGATTTGAATAGGAGACTGGAATATAAATTGGAGAGGCCTGAATAGAAAGGTGAGAAATAAAAATTAGTAATAACAATACATATGTAATCTTACACAGCATTTGTTTTTAGATGGGGTCAGCGACCCCCATTTGAAAGCTGGAAAGAAGAAGAAAGTATATAATTAAAAAAACTATTAAAAAAAGACAAAATGAAGGCCAATTGAAAAGTTGCTTAAAAGTTAAAGGTGAACCACCCCTTTAAGGACCATGTTGGGCATCAGCACTCTGGCACATAAAGAGCAGAAAAATGTAAATTAATTTTGTTAATCTATTACCAATTTACCAACATATCTTCCATTCCCTGGTAGAGACCTCTAGCATACTCTTTAGTTTTCAAACTTCACCCATTGCAGAATGGTCTTCTTTCTCCTAATGGCTAAAACGCTTAAAGGAGAATTCAATGGTTAACTAAAAAAAGGGTTTTTTTTTAAGTTAACGGTTGAATTCTCCTTTAAGAAACAGATACCTGCTGCTCTAAGGGTCTTAACCTTTATAGGTACCTATATACACCTCTCCTGTAGTTAGACAATTAGCATGATTCTTAATTATAAATACATTTTCTATATTAGAACTACCAAATTACCTTTGTATCATATGGTAAGACCTGCATCTCACCCTTTTCCACACTTAAAGGTCCCATTACATCCCAACCGACATTCTTACCCCTCTTAAAAGCAAAAGACAGGCACTTCTGCACACTGTGTGCGCGCATGCGCAAGTTGATGCCGGGGCACATGCGCAAATTAACGCCGGCGGGCATGCACGTGTTAACGCCAGCGCGCATGCGCATAAGCATCAATCGACGTGCGCAGAAGCATCAATCGCCCGCAGGAAGACGGGGAGTGAGAGGACCGGACATGGGGTAGGCGACAGAGCAGGTACGTGCCTGGCACCCCCCCAGCTTTGCGCCCTAGGCACATGCCTACTCTGCCTACCCCTAGTTCCGGCCCTGCTTATAAAGGACATCACAAGTACTTCTGAGATGCAATAACTGTGCCTCTAGGATGCTTCTCCATTAGGACTTTAGTTGACAACTCCAAGCTAGAGTCCTGTGCGGAACCAATGTTTGAGACCTGGCATGACCCCAACCCGCGACCCGAACCACAATCCGCATATTTACAGGCTTGGATCTGCTACCCGGCCCATAACTGCCTTATTTGCAAATTTTAAAAGCAGTAAAATATAGACAATATAACATAAGAAATATAGATGAGACCCACAACCCACAGACCCACATCTATACCTACACTGAAAATCTTACGCTCATCCCGCTTTTCTTGCGGGTAATCCACGGGTACACGACCTGCAGTAGGACTCTAAGCAAGCTGGAAGGGTGATGGGTTTGCAATATAATAAAGTCATGAATGAAAAAAACAAACCAGTGTCCATTGTTAAATGGATATTATATGGATTTTCATTATGAAAATAAAAACAGGTGTCGATACAATCACCAATGTAATGGTGAAAGTCACTATCACTGTACGGTGGTGACCATTGTTCACAGGTAAGATTGTTTGTGCACATTACAAACGTTAAGCGCGGAATCGTCAGATGCACAGATAATATATGTGTGATTGGGGTAGACGAGATGATCGTTATCAGCAAAAGACTTGGATATCGATTGGCTTGTGAGTCAGGTAGGTCAGAAAATTTTGATCGGGCGCCTTCAAAGGTCACTCCAAATTGGCCACTGTTACTGCTGAATCGTTAGATACAGGTAGACTTCTAGGGTTTCTACCTGTTTATCTGACAACAAACATGTATGTATTGAAAATGAAGAGTCTTCCTGCAACCAGTGGTCGCAGGAAAGATCGTAATTGTCGCATCCATGGCCATCTTTAGAGATTGCCCTACTGCTTTGTACCTTGACATTTTGTAAAGGTATGAAAGCTTTATGGTTCCACACTAGGCAGTGCAGCTGTTTTAAATGGATGTTTTTCATAGAGGTTTTTGGAGCTTGCATCTGTGTCAAGTAGGGTTGCCACCTTTTCTAAAAAAGTTTACCTGCCGGTGGTGGGCGGGAACAAAAAGGGGGCGATCTGTGACGTAAAAGGGGGCAGGGTCACGCACAGTGATGAAAAAGGGGTCGGAGCAATGTGCGCCATGGACAGAAACCTGAAAAAAAAGGTAAGTACTGAACGAATTGGGGGCGGACCAAGGGCTTTTTCCTAAGGGTTTTACAAATTACTGGCAACTAGATTGCCCGAAAATTTGTAATACCGGCCCCCGGCCTTGGTAGGTGTTTTACCGGCTAGGCTGGTAAAATATCTGCCGGGTGGCAACCCTAGTGTCAAGTGTAACTGCTCTTGGCACATATGCTGCTGACCTGACCCAATTACAGATAAAAAAAAATCTGGTTATATACCCTTTAAGAAATCGGCATATGAATCTTATTAAGCTGATGACAAGGGGGCACTTTTCAGACTGGCAATAAGTGCCTGAATTCTCTTCCTACCGTCTGCTATTGACACAAGTGGGTTCACTGGCATTCTTATGTATGAAGATGCTCTGTCAGGCATTTCTTATTGACATGAATAGGAGGTTGGAAACAAGTGATTTCAGGCTCTTTTCATCTGATTGAAAACTGCACCCTTCTTCCACAAGCCTGTTCAACAATTGCTCTTTCCTTTGTACTAATAATGAAATGGGAAACCAAACCTGGTTAGGGTGAGAAGGGCTAAAAGGAGTCAAAAAGCGTTTCACTAGCAATTTAAATGCAAAGTGAAGCCTTCTGAAATCAGAAGGTATTTACTTGTCTCATTGCAAAAAAGAAAAACTTACACTCGCACACCCTGGCCGTCCAAACTCAAACGAATCCCAGGTGCTCGATGTTAGAGGGATTGGGCAACCTCAAAAACAGCGTAGACACAGAACACACCGGCACAACATGGGTAATTCTAGCAGGTATAACCTTGCTCGTTTATTGCGGATGCAACGTTTCGGGGCGTGACCCCTTTCTCATGCTTGAGAAAGGGGTCACGCCCCGAAACGTTGCATCCGCAATAAACGAGCAAGGTTATACCTGCTAGAATTACCCATGTTGTGCCGGTGTCTCATGCCATATACACAGCACTGCCTAGATAGCAAAATAAGAGTTTTGATTCTCCCATAAAGCATCATGGAGGGAGACGTGCAAATCACTCCTTTATTTCCCTTTGGCCAACTATGCATCCAGAACCGCTGGTTAATAGCACAGATACAGCCTAATGGTTCAGAGGCATATATCCAAACTTGCAGACAGCCTGTTTTGTACGGAACGCATTTTAGGACATCCTCCGGTGAAATACCTGTCCTCCATGCGATGTCCTACGGCTTAGGAATGCCGCATCGGGTGCTTTTCCGTCATTCATCCTCCAAATCTGCAGTCATACCTCCGTCCTGTACCCTCCCTTCTCAGCCATCAGCCATACGAACTCCGCCCTCAGCCCTCCGTCTTCCGCCGTCAGTCTTCTGCCTTCCGCCAGGGCCTAATTTGAATCCCATTTCAGGCCTGGTGAGAGTACAGCAAATGAGCTAGGACATTTCATGATGCTAAAGCTGTCATTTATCAATGTAAAGTACTCAAAGAAAAAGGCATGATGGAATATAACTGCATGAGCTGATCCAGGAAAAACCTGCATTGACCTTATGAATGTTGGGAGACTATGGGCTGTTCTAATGTAAGGACTGTCTGTGCAGCAATAGCAGTTAGGTCCTTGGCACCAATCAAGGAAGGAAACGGTTTTCCCAGCCCCCCCCCATTTCTAAAAACTGAATTATTAGGTGTATGTTGGGGTGAACTGATTATATCTGCAAAAGCAGGGCGCTAATCTGCTTTTATTCTCATACAAATTTGTTTTTCGTTCTTTTTACATTATATTACAGAACAGATTGTTACCGTGGGAACTGGTTGCCGGGCAAACATTCCCATTAAATAAGTTGTCGCCGTAATAGTAAGCGTCGGAACTGAACACTTCTTTCCCACTTTGCATGGCCTTGTGTCCTTGATATTCAGTGTCAACTCTCTCAATAATGCCTGTAGAAATAATAGATAGATTGACATTGGCAACCAGAAACAAATACTTTGAAGGGGTGATGAAGAGTTTCTTTGACTCTCTGGGGTTAAACGGCACATACCAGTAGCCCTGCAGCTGTGGTTGATAGAGGATGCTGGGAAATGTTGACCACAGCAGTATTGGATACTCACTCATCAGATCTCTGACTAACCCTAAGTGATTGTATATACATATCTCATACCCTGGGCCTGTGCTCCTATCAGTAGGAAACTGCACTGGCCCGGGGGTTATTCCAGCGAGCACCACGGAGCGATCATCTTCCTTCTTCTTCTTTCTTCAAATTTCCCGGGGCAGACACATGCGCAGTAGAACTAAATAGGTGACTTCTTCATTAAAGTTCGGCTTTCCGCACTACTGTGCATACACAACCACATGAAGAAAGAAGAAGCCAGAAGTAGATCGCTCCGTGGTGCTCACTGGAAGAATCCTAGTCCAGTGCAGTTACAATCACTTGGGGGTGCCTAACTTTTGGCACCCCCAAGTAAAAAGCACCTTTCCTTCTCCTTTCAAAGGGGACGTAAAGGCAAAAGAAATAAAATCCCATTTTTACTTTCTTTAATGAAAAAGAAATCTATCTCTTATATACTTTCATTTAAAAATGTGTACCATTTTTATAATAAACCTGACTGTGTGCAGTGAAATTGCCCCTTCGTTTTACTTGCTCTGACAGCTGCGGATAGGAAACTCAGATGGTCTCTAACTGCTGTGCAGGGAAACTGATCATACTTTCAAAGTATTATTTCCCAGAACTCAAGCAGCTTTGTTTGTTTCCCTGTAAAGCAGCCAGCGACTGTGTAGAGATTTGTATCCGCAGACCCAGTACAGTCTGCTTATTCTGATTATTAACCAGTCTTGCTGTATTGGCTTCTATGGCAGATATTATTTGGCTGTTTTGATAATTTATGACAATCCCTAAGCTTAGTCTCCCAACTGAAGGCCAGACTACACTGAGTATGTGCATGGTCTTGGAAAGATGTATAAAAAAGTTACAAGATGGTGACCCCCTGTGGCCAACTTTGAAGGCATACATCATTTGTTTAATTAGGCTTATATACTTACAAAATACATATTATATATACAATATATATTTACAAAATACAGCATTTCTAGCATTATTCTATTTTAGACTTTAGTTCCCCTTTAACAACATAATTAGTTCTGTCCCATTCAGCTGTGCCCTTTGCCCATTTTCCCTTCCTTGCTGTCTGTCCCACAAATGGTGGTTATGAATAGTAATAGAATATTATAGATGCAGGGTGCTACCTGTGATGAATAGTATACAAAGTATAATTTATAGCTCTGGGCTGCCTTTTAGTATGCCTAAAATATTTAAGCTAAATGCTTGCAATATTTTATATGGTTCAGTGTATCAGAGAAGCCCCATTTGGGGATGATGAAGGCAACAGTGCAAAGGTAAAATATGACTTTACATGAAACCCAATTGTAGTAGTAAGTCATTCTTTTTAAAGATGATTATTGCAGATTTCTGCGTGAATCCTAAATGGTACACTGTACTTATATCAATCGCTTTTGCATCACCAAGGCAACGCTCAGGTCGGCTAAGATTATTAATAATTATTTGCATTGTGATGCTGCAGTGCCACCTAGTGGTATTGAATAGGAAAGGGTCTCAATAGAAAGATGAATAATAAAAAAATAGCAAATACAATACATTTATAGCATTACAGAGCATTTGTTATTTAGATCGGGTCGGTAGAAGAAGGCAAATAATTCAAAAACTATAAAAAAGAAATAATGAAGGCCAATTGAAAGTTTTTTAAGAACTGCCCATGCTATGACATATTAAAAGTTAACTTAAAGTGATTCTGTCATGACTTTTATGGTTTACCTTTTAATTCTGAATTACGCTGCTTACATTGCAAATATTTCACTCTACCATTTCAATTTTATTTAAATTCTCATGACTACCACGAGTTGGGGCACTTTTAATAATGTAAATGATTTCTAACTTCATTGTGACCTCTACAATGCTGAAATATTCTCCAGTTTTCAGGAAACCTGCTTTTCAGAAGGGTAAAGGGGGTCTAGGGGGGTCAGAAATTGTATTTTATGTATCTTGGCATAAAGTTCCCACTGCCTCTCACTGTATTTACTGTATATATAGAGCTAAAGTTCCCACTGCCTCTCACTGTATTTACTGTATATAGAGCTACAGTTCCCACTGCCTCTCACTGTATTTACTGTATATAGAGCTAAGGTTCCCACTGCCTCTCACGGTACTTACTGTATATAAAGCTAAAGTTCCCACTGCCTCTCACGGTATTTACTGTATATAAAGCTAAAGTTCCCACTGCCTCTCACTGTATTTAATGTATTTTGGGTGTCACTACTTCTCCCCCTTACTGTATGACTAATGAATTTAGGGTCAGGACGTATTGTTCATCAAAGCCAGTGTACCATTGTTTACAAAAAAAGGCACCAGGGCCCCCCATAAAAGTTTTTTTGTAAAAAAAACATTGGTGGCAGGGGCCTACAGAGTATTAAAATAATACATTAGTGGCCAGGGGTTTAATAAAATTTAAAAAAAAAACACATTGGTGTTCAGTAGAACTGAACTTGTGGCTTCAGGAATTCAGCTTTGGCTCCTTTTATGGCTTCGGGACTTCAACTTCGGCTCCCTTTGTGGCTACGGGTATTTTCACGGCTTCGGGACTTTTCGCGGCTTTGGGACTTCAACTTCAGCTCCTTTCGTGGCTTTGGGTCTTTTTATGGCTTCGGGACTTCAACTTCAGCTCCTTTTGTGACTTGAGGTCTTTTCACAGCTTCGGGACTTCAATGGTTTGTGTCTTTGGCAGTTCGGGACTCTGGCGGGTTCAGCGCGGCTTCGTAGCTGTCAAGGGGGGCCCGGCTATTTTGAAAAAAGTGCTTTAGGCCTGGGTCCGCTACAACAGTATCCCCTGTGCCCCCCTGATGGTGGCCCTGCTGCCTGTTCATCCACTCACAAAATTCTGGACAGTACCAGCAGTGCTATTAGCCCATGGAAGCACTATTAGTTCAGCAGACTTGTCATGTAGCTGTTATTTGGTTACCTTCCCATTATTTTGATGATGGGCTGCTCTGGGGGTAAAGGGAAGGGGGTGATATCACTCCAGTTTGCAGTGTAACAGTAAAGAGTGACTGAAGTTTATCAGAGCACAAGTCACATGACTGGGGACACTTGGGAAACTGATATCATGTCAAGCCCCACGCCAAATTTCAAAATTAAATATAAAAAAACTTCTCTTTAAAAAAAAAAAAAACGTATTTTGGTGCAAAATTCTGCTGCAGCAGAACCATTAACTAATGTGTTTTGAATAAGAAAAGACAGAATCCCTTTACAGTTTAACCTCCCCTTTATACTTTCATGCAGAACACAAACCTTCCCTCATTTTAAAATGATAGTGTCAGGTGTATGTAACATCCAAAAATAGTCCACACTTCGTCCAATATAGTCCATTAATAAATCATTACAACAGGTGTCCTATCAATGAAAATGCGCCTTTTGGTCCCTCCCTGATTATCAGTCCATCAACAAGAAGAAAATTGAGGTCCTGCTAAGTATCGCCTAGCTAGGGAGGCATAAGACACGTATGCCAAATATACCAAAATGAAGTAATGCCAGCAGAGTAGCCCTAGCTCCTGTATTATAGTATAACATACCTCACAACTGTCCCGTTTTTCACGGGACACTCACGATTTTGACAGCTCAGTACGCAGTCCTGGATTGTTACTGAAATGTCCTGACTTTGTCTTTCATCTCCTGCACTGAACAGCCAGAAAAAGATACAAAGTTTCTAACATAATTGGCTTTTGGCAGAGAGCCTAGAAGACGTGGCAGGTGCACTTAGATACATTTGAAACAATTTAAGAAAAGCAGGTCTCTTGGGGAAACTGTGACTTGCAGCTTAAAGGGCAATTCACCTTCATCAGCAAAATGGGCGTGGTCAAAATATCTGCAGGAGGTATGGGAAACTGTTCCCTTAAATAGCAGGACTAGCTGGCCAGGGTTGCCAGGTTGGTGGTTTTTCAGCCAAATTGGGCTACTAATTTAAAGCTCAGGTGGGTTTTGAAAGTACAAACTAGCCAAGGTATGGATTTGGGCTACTTTTTGGGCCTTTGGCTGGTTTGTACTTTGGAAACCAGCCAAAGTTTTTTCTTGCCCTAATGTGCCAAGTCTGCATCTTCCAGTGCATGTTGGGTAAGTTTAATGTAAGACTACAATACCCAACATGCAATGGGAAAGACTTGTGTAGAAGTCGGAAGTTACCAGATTTTGGGCTCTGTACCCCAGTCTACTGTCACTCTTAAGCATTCTCACATTTTCCAGTGACTTTCCTCAATTTCAAACAATTTTGGGGCAGAAATCTGCTGGCCACTAAAATATCTAGAGGTTGCCCTGTTTTTCCAGTATTTATTGACTTTGTGTATGTATTAGGGCCTTATGGGGCCCCTACACCTCCTGGGCCCCCCTCTGTAGTTACGCCCCTGGTGACTGGTGAATCTGTCCCATTTTGTGTTATGGAAAAAATTGTGAAACAGACTACCTAAAGGAACACAGAAATGCACAGACTGACTGGCTGACAGTGTTATTAAATTCAGTTATGAATCATTTCCCTATGCAAAACATGGGGGGATGCGAATCCTGTGTGGGGCCCAGGGAGCAGAGTTGCCAGGTTGGTGGTTTTTCCGCCAAATTGGGCTACTAATTTAAAGCCCAGGCAGGTTCTGAAAGTACAAACTAGCCAAGGTACAGATCTGGACTATTTTTTGGTCCTTTGGCTGATTTGTAATTTTGAAACCAGTCAAAGCTACATCTCCGAGTGCATGTTGGGTAATGTCGTTTTTGTTTAACAATTTACAGACTGCCATGGTTAATGTAATCATACAATACCCAGCATGCAATGGGACTGATTTGTGTAGAATTCTGGAGTTACCAGATTTTGGGCTCTGTACCCCAGTCTCGCATCCCATTCTCGCATTTACTAAATTTTAGGGCAAAAATCCATACCTCCCAACCGCCCCGTTTTGAGCGGGACAGTCCCGCTTTTGACAGCTCGACCTGCAGTCCCGGATATGTACTGATATGTCCCGAGTTTCACTTTGATCTGCTGCACTGAAGTACCAGAAAAAGATACAAAGTTTCTAACTTAATTGGCTCTTAGCAGAGAGGCCACAATACATACTTAACATACTTTTGTAACGGTTTTAGATAAGATAAGAACTTACACAACTTAAAGGGTAATTCCCCTTCATTAGCAAAACTGTAATAACACATAAAAACCACAGAAATATGTGCAAACTTTCATAACCTGCCAAATTTTGTAAAATGGACATGGTAATAAGGGGTGTGGCCAAAAATGGGCATGGTCAAAAAAATGTTGCCACGTTACGTGCGACAAATCTTTTTGTCCCTCTTTCTGTTTCCAAAATGTTGGGAGGTATGAAAATCTGTGTGCCACCAACATGTCTATGGTTTGAACTGTTTTACCAATATTTATTGAAATCGTATATGTATTAGGGCCTAATGGGGCCCCTATACCTCCTGGGTAGTTACCCCATTGATGACTGGGGAGTCTGTTACATTTTGCTTCATGGGAAAATTTGCAAAAGGTGTATTTTCACATATATTTATTTTTTAGACTTTGTTTTCACTGCACATATTGTGCTATTTTGGGCTACTTTTGAAGTGCCTCTTGGCTAGTTTTGGGCTGGTTTTGAAAATTAGACCTGGCAACCCTACCAAGGAGACTGGAGGGTTTTATAATGGATTGCAAAAGGGGCGTGGCTTGCAGCAGAGCATGCACGTACAAGCAGGGCGGCCATCAGGGTGGCACAGGGGGTACAAGTGTACCGGGCCTGGGCCTGAAGAGAGGCCCGGCATGCTGAACTTTTCGCCGAAGCTGTGCCGCCTCCTTCCGAAGTCCCAACAGCCGAAATGCCTAAGTGCCAAAAGTTCTGAAGTCCCGAAACAGTGAAAAGACCGAAGCCACGAAAACAGCCGAAGTTGAAGTCTTGAAGCGCCAAAATCACCCAAAGTCACGGAAACAGCCGAAATTGAAGTCCTGAAGCGCCGAAAAGACCAAAAGTTATGGAAACAGCCGAAATTGAAGTCTTGAAGCGCCAAAATGACCCAAAGTCACGGAAACAGCCGAAATTTAAGTCCTGAAGCGAGGAAAAGTCCGAAACGTAACGAAATGTATTATTATATTATTATTTAATATTGTATAGGCCCCTGCCACCAATGTTTTTTTTTTTAAAAAATATTCTTTGGGGCCCCAATTTTTTTTAACTTTTAAGGGGGGCCCTGACACTAGGGTTGCCACCTTTTCTGGAAAACAATACCGGCCTTCCCATATATTTCTCTTTTTTCCCTATTAAAATACAGGTCAGGTGGCAAACCTACCTGGCGCCAATGGTTTTTTAAAAAATGTTCTTTGGGGCTCCAATTTTTTTTTTTTTAACTTATAGGGCGGTCCTGGTCCCCAATAGCTTTTTATAACTTGCATGTGTGGGGGGGGAAAGCCTTTTTTTAACGCTGAAGTCTGACTGGTCTTTTAACTATGATGTGAAGTGGGCGGGATCTGGGGTGGGGCTTGGGATGGGCGGGACCCAAAAATGTTGTTGTGCAGACCCGTGATTTCTAAGGCGGCCGTGCGTACAAGAGTACTGGGTGTGCACACGTATGCACTTATCCCAGTGGCGTAACTACAAAGAAAACAAACAGGCCCGTGATAGACCAATGGCAGCTTTGGAAGTAGGGGAAAACAAAGTAACCCGCGTCTTTATAAACTAAGACACCACAGCGTGGACTACCGCCTCACTTCAGTCTAATCGGACCAATCAGGGCAAAGACCTAGTTCCCGCCAGCACGTCCAGGTTTAGCAGTGCGCATGCCCAGTGTCAGTCGAATGGGAAGTGCCTAAAGACACTGGAAGGCGTTGCAATTTAGAGGAGGCGGTGGTGGTACCATTCCCAGCGTCCCTCGCGCGGCTTCCGCCATCTTGTTCCGGCGAGAAAGCGCTTTTTAGAGACCCGTCTATTTCCCCGCTTTGTACCGATTAAGGCGGAGGTGCTGCTTCGCCACGGTAGCGGGGAGATCGGTGGTCGTTCCAGCGGGACATGTTGAAGCAGAAAAGAGCGCGGAAGTGGAGTTAGGTTCGTCACGGAGTAATAGCCAACCCTCGTCTCAGAGACACGCAGTTTTCTCCCCGCCCTCTGCGCCTACCTACTCAGCACCGAGCCATGGACGCCGTCAACGCCTTTAACCAGGAGGTGAGGTGCCACGGGGGTGGGGCAATCGTGAGGCCTGATCGTATTGTGTATAGGGATATATCCCAAGGTGCCCCGCGCGGGCATGTGAGGCCTATAGGGATTTGCGACATTAGGGCCTTCTGTACCGCACAATTGTCACTTACCGGCGGCTCTGGCACTTGGGTGGCCTCCAGGGCCGTTTTAGTCTAGGGAAGAATGGCATTTGCTTTGGGCCCTTCATTTGGGGAGGAGACTGTAGATAAAAGTGAAAGTACCTAAACAGTAACATAGGGAGGCACCAAAAGATTTAGCCCAATGGCTTTTTCGCCAAAAGCAAAAGTTTAACGTGATGAAAGATCTGTAATTGGGAACAATATGTATGTGTTCTGCAACATTCTCCATTGCCTTTGCTAATGTCCCTGCTATAAAAAGGATTGTTCGCCTTTGGGTTAACTTTTAGTATGTAGAGTGATAATCTGAGACCATTTACAATTGGGTTTTTATTTGTTTAATTATTTACACGTTTATTTAGAAGCTCTCCCGTTTGCAATTTCACTAATCTGGTCGATAGGGTCCAAATTACCCTAACGAAACCCATTGATTTGAGTAAGCGATTGTACCAGGAGAGGCCTGTATAGAAACATGATTAAAGGAGACATAAGATAAATGAAAAATAAGCAGGCAATATATGTAATATGGTGTTGCTTTTACATGGTCCTAAAAATTATCTTTAAAAATTGCCCCTTTATTGGAGCTTCGATGGTCCCTGACTGTGTTTCAAATGAGGGTGGGCGTGTCCTAACGGTCTCTGTCAGAAGCACAGTAGGAGGGGGCAGCCAATCACAACCCTGCACTCACACAAGCACCGACAGGCTTCAGTTCCCTATCAGGTCCTGCTAGCTGCTGATTGGTTCTTATTAGGGATGCACCGAATGTTTTGGGATTCGGCTTTTTTGAGCAGGATTCGGCCGAATCCTTGTGCCTGGCTGAACCGAATCTTAATTTGCATATGGAAATTGTGGGGAGGGCGGGATTTCATGTGATTTTTTTTTTTGTTACAAAACAAGGAAGCAAACCAATTTTTTCACTTTTTCCTTTCCCGTCCCTAATTTGCATATTCAAATTAGGATTCAGTTCGGTATTCGGCTGAATCTTCCAAGATGGATTCGGCCAAATCCAAAATAGTGGATTCGGTGCATCCCTAGTTCTTATCCTACAGTGCTGTGAACTAAGAGCCACCGGCTCCCCTGCCCAGCCTGGGAATTCAGGGAGCAGGAAGAGAAGGGAGGGATTATTCGGATTTTTGCAGAAATATTCAATAAATCAGCCTGAAACACTACTTTTTGTATGCACAATTCTTCTATAACTAAATGAGTAGAATGCACTGGGACATTCTTAATTTTTACACAAAATGTCTCCTTTAAAAAGTAGCAATTACAATATATTTGTATCCTGAGAGCATTTTTTTTTTTTTTTTTAGATAAATAGTAGCGTGCCTGAATAGAAAGATTAATTAATTACAATACATTTATAGCATTGCAAAGCATTTGTTTTTAGATGGGGTTAGTGATCCCCATCTGAAAGCTGAAAAGAATCCGAAAAAAAAGGCAATACAAATAGTAAAGTCCTATTGAAAAGTTGCTTAGAATTGGCCCCTCTGTAACATAGTAAAAGTTAACTCAAAGGAGACCTGTCACCCCAAAAAAATATTCCAAATCTTATTTTATCAAGTTAATCAAGCTAAATTAACTTTACTTGCACTATATAAGTTATTTGAATCTTGTTTCCATCAGTTTGGGAACTCATAATTATAACAGGCAGGAGCCATTTTGTAGACACTGTTATTAAGGCAAGCCTTGTATCATCTCAAAAACTTGCTTGTGCTCCAGAATGGGGGACCTGATGTCCATCCCCATGTCCTGGCTACACAATTATACGGTAAAGAGAATGGGGGAATGTGGGGAGAGCAATGACATCTAGTGCTAAATGGAAAGTGAAAGTAACTGCCTTCCCTGCCTTTATGCCTAAGGCATAGAGGAGGAGCAGACAATATTTGATTGACAGTTGATATTTTTAAACAACAGCTATGAATGCTTTAATAAAAAGAATTTGGATTTCATGTTTAATTTGAAAAGGACTTTTTGGGTGACAGATCTTCTTTAAGGGGGAACTACCCCTTTAAATGCAGTGTTTATCCATTTCTTTTCTCTGGTTCTGACTTCTGAAACTGTTGGAAAAGATCTTTCTCCTGTCTTGTTAACCACCTAAATTCTGATTACTGTTTCAAGAGCTAGAGCCAGCCGTGCAGAGAATTTAAACAGCGAGACACATGCTACTTGCAGGTGTATGTTTTATGTTTATCAAAAAATATAAACCAATGAACATGTTGGAAAATTTCTTGGAATAGATTGTGTCAAGTAGGATTTGGATGAATTTTATGTGATTTTATTAGGTGGGATTAAGGGACTTTGGTATAACAAAAAAATGATGTTGCCTGGTATTTTTTCTCTGTACATGCTGCCATTGCTCAAACTGCTGTCATCAAGCTGTTGCTGAACTGAATTAAAGTTAACCAGTTGGAGGTTGTTACTGGTATGCTGCGAATTGCTTCTTGCAGTTGCAGTCCTGCTACCCTGTTTCTTTAGTCTTAGTTCTTTTTTGTTGCTGTTTCAAAACAACTTCCATCGCACCAAATTACAGATGATGGAATCCTGTCTCTCTACATGCAGAATTTATGCAAAAGGCAGTTATTTTGTTTGTAATGGAATCCGTTGCTTGAATGAGCTCTAAAGCTGGCCATAGATGCAAAGATCCGATCGTACGAATCATCGTACGATCGGACTTTCCCATCTCCCGACCCGCCACTAACCATTCAGATCAAAGTCTTACCAGTCAGATTAGTTAAAGAACAGATCAGCAATTTTCTGCCCCTGACCGCAATCGTACGATATCTATGTCCAACCAAAGCTAGTGACAGTCTCCCACTGAAAATCGTACGATCGGCAATACACGCAGAGATATTATTAGCCGACATAAATTTTCTAACCTGTCCGATCGACCAAACGACCGATCTCCGCCGGACGAAAAATGTCGGGACTCTCCACACACGGTTCGAAAATCGTACGAATCCTCGATTCGTACGATCAGATCTTTGCGTCTATGGCCAGCTTAATTCATCTGCTAGGAAAGGAAGCCCCCTATAAGATATATTGGATCTTAAGCTCCCCATAGATGCAAAGATTTTACCGAAGTCCGACCAATCCTTCAAAATTATTCGAACATCTTACTTTTCGGCCGACATCTGTCAGGAAATTGATCGGCCAGGTTAAAAAAATCTTTAACGGTCCCAGTGCAATCTATCTATGTTTGCAGGGCCAAGCAGGCAGCTCCCCTTTTGTTTTCCTGGCAAATTGGTCTTTTTAGTTGATGGACAATTCGTATGATCGCTCCGAGATAATCGTGGTCTCACAATGACTATCAGAACTTTTAAAAATCTCAACACCTATGGCCAGCTTAACTGTCAATGAATATCTGACACCCAACTGCTGCATGAAGAGAGAATGAGGAGAAATAGATGCTGAGAGAGGAATAGTGAACCCAAACTTGATTATTTCAGAAACCATGCAGAATATTTGATTCTTTACAAAGTTTTTTTTTTTATTTCAGCATACTGAAGCTTATATTAAATTTTCCTTGAACTTTGTTTTATAAGATTTTTTTTTTTTTAAAGCAACGATTCCTGGTTTTCTTGCATCCTGCTTATCTAGTTGCTGCTATGCAGATTGTGCTGGCATTTTGATTTGTTGTTTACAACTGGAACCATAAAACACCACAGCTTGGTCTCTTGTCACTTAGTACTCTGCCATGTTTGCTTTCTCACATTGAGCCAGTATTCTTATTAAAGGTGGCCTTTGTCTCACCAATACTCCATAGTATTCAGTTGGTCAAACAAATGTATACAACATGACTTGCCTTATATATAGATGGCTATATGCTATTTTTCTGTTTTCAACAGCCTGCTGTTCCTCCAGATGTTGGCAATGAACCAAAGTGTTATGGGTAGAAGGATCAATATGCAGAATGTTTTTTCAATAAAGCAAGTAAAACTGTACACCTTTTTGATGTGGTTTATACTTCCAAAGGCAGTTTGTGGGCCGTCAAAATGTTGAGATGGTAATGACTGAATGGGTTTAGCACCCACGTCACAACGGTGTTAAGTTTCTATTATTGTAGAGATGTGACTGAGCATCAAGGGAGTGGCACCATTATCCTTTTTACACATCTCAAAGTGGCTGGAAGGCAGATTTTATTTTTTAATATTCTTTCAGACTAAACCTGTAAATAGATTGTACCTCCCCACAGTCATTTAACACTTTGCTTGTACAGGTATTGGGGCCTGCTATCCAGAATGCTTATGACCTGGGGTTTTCCGGATAACTGATCTTTCCGTAAATTGGATCTTCATACCACAATCTACTAGAAAATCATGTAAACATTAAATAAAGCTAATAGGCTGTTTTTACTTCCAATAAGAATTCATTATATCTTAACGTCCCCATCGACGCAAATATTTTAGTGCAAGCCAACTAATCCGTGAAATTAGTAGGAATCGAACGATCGTACATCTTACGATTTTTCGTCCGACATCTGTCAGAAAATTGATCGGCCAGCTTAAAAAACGTTCATCGGTCACAGTGAAATCTATCTATATTTGCAGGGCCGAGCAGGCAGCTACCCTCTGTTTTCCTGGCTTCAACTAGACATTATCGCTTGAAATGGTCTTTTTAGTTGATTGACAAGTCGTACATTTAAACAATTCAAGATAATCTTGGTATCACGATAATAAAAAGATGTTTTAAAAATCTTTACATCTACGGCCAGCTTTAGTTGGGATCAGGTACAAGGTACTGTTTTATTATTACAGAGAAAAAGAAAATCATTTAAAAAAAAAAATTGATTTATTTGATTATAATGTAGTCTATGGGAGACAGCCTTTCTGTAATTCAGATCTTTATGGATAATGGATCCTGTACCTTGTAGTAGCTAACCTGTTGGACACAGTCAAGTTGAAATATCTTGGTATTTCACCCTATATCTAATAAGAAATATTTGCACTATATAAACACTATGTAATATGATAAGTGAAACAAAACCCACTTGCATAGACAATGACTGCATAGCTAACAAGGGGTTTTAGCTAATGCATCCACAGTATTCCAGGTAGTTAGTAGATTATACATTACCTTATTCATTGTTCAGAGACAACTACTTATGTACACAGCTTGCCCTGATGACCAAACCGCTATGAGCAAATTAGAATTTTAATTTTATCTTAAGGTGCAGACTGTAAAATGGAGATTAACAAAATGGTGTTATCTTCAGAAATGCTGAAATAAAAAGTGTCATGGATTGCCCAGCATTTGAGATTATGGCTCAGAAAGGTGCATTTCCTCTTCAGTTCCCATTAATTGTTGCCCTGCACATTGTAGCCCCTGACCCTGGCACTCCCAATACTACCCAGCACCCTAGTCCTTTGGCTGATGCATTAGATAGTTTAAAAGGGGTTATTTCACCTTTGTGTTAACTTTTATTATGTTATAGAATGGCCAATTCTAAGCAACATTTCAATTGGTTTTCATTATTTATTTTATAGTTATTTGCCTTTTCTTTTGACTCTTTGCAGCTTTCAACTGGGCGTCACTGACTCTCTTCTAAAAAAACAAATGCTCTATATGGCTACAAATTGTTACTTTTTATTACTGATCCTTCTAGTCAGGCCTCTCCTATTCATATCCCAGTCTTGTATGCAAATAAATGCATGGTTGCTAGGGTAATCTGGACCCTAGTTACCAGATTGCTTAAGATGCAAATTGAAGAGCTGCTGAATAAAAAGCCTCAGAAACCTTCAATAATAAAAAAAATTAAAACCAATTGCAAATTGTCTCAGAATATCACTCTCTACATCATACTTAAAGGAATTGTTCAGCGTAAAAATAAAAACTGGGTAAATAGGCTGTGCAAAATAAAACATGTTTCTAATATAGTTACTTAGCCAAAAATGTAATGTATAAAGGCTGGAGTGACTGGATGTATAACATGTCAGTCAGAACTCTACTTCCTGCTTCTCAGCTCTCTTGGTTTACACTGACTGGTTACCCTGGTTACCAGGCAGTAACCAATCAGAGACTTGAGGGGGGGCCAAATGGGTCATATCTGTTGCATTTGAATCTGAGCTGAATGCTGAGGATCGATTACAAACTCACTGAACAGAAATGTACCATGTGGCCCCCCTTCAAGTCGCTGACTAACTCAGAGTTATAGAGCTGAAAAGCAGGAAGTAGTGTTCAGACTGATATGTTAGACATCCAGTCACTCCAGCCTTTATACATTACATTTTTGGCTAACTATATTAGAAACATTTTTTATTTTGCACAGTCTGTCTATTTACCCAGTTTTTATTTTCACACTGAACTATTCCTTTAATGTTCTCAAAGGTGAACACCCCCTTTAAGGAGGGTCTGGATAGCTTTTTAGCAAGTGAGGGAATACAGGGGATCCAGGGACTGGTCCAATGTCCTCTTTGGAGTCAGGAAGGAATTTTCGCCCTCTGAGGCAAATTGGAGAGGCTTTAAAAATTTTTTTTTTTTTGCCTTCCTCTGGATCAACCAAAAGTTAGGCAGGTTATATAAAGAGTTAAAGGGTTGAACTTGATGGACGTGTGTCTTTTTTTCAACCTAACTTACTATGAGTGAATCACTACTGTATTGAGTGTAAGGTGCAGCTGAATATAACTTAGTGTGCAACCCAGGGTCACAGTGCAAAAAAAAAATGTTGTCCCTGGTTACTTAAATTTGGCTATTTGTGCCATAGCCCTTAGGAGGGCAGTTTATCCCAATGATTAGCAACCTATTGCTTACAACACCATTTGTTCTAAGCTTTTTAACTTGTGATCATCTTTGAAGTATATAGTACATACAGGTATATAATGAGGATCCTGCTGTTGGGCACATGTATCAAAGGCTGGCAGGCCTCATGGGTCTTTAGCTGCCCTGGGAAAAATCTGTATATATTTGCAGCAAATATGTCTTGGAGAACAGAAGTCCTATGAACGGACCAGCTTATTTCAACATGTGCATACTTGATTAAACAAAATACCCACATGCATAGCCGTACTAGACTTGTATTACAGGCCCCTAAGCAAACCCCTGTAATTTTTATGTGTAACAGAAAACATGCCATCAAATACAATACCTTTTTTTTTTTTTTATCATAGACGGCACAATTCATGGGTTTCTTTTCTTTAAAATGCCTTTATTGAGACATGGGCTCTGACCCAAATAATCTGCAGCATTTCATACCGCCATCTGTCTTTTATCAAGCTTGATAAAAGACTGATGGCGGTCTGAAATGTTGCTGATTATTTGTGTCAGAGCCCATGTCTCGATAAAGGCATTTTAATGAAAAGAAAAGAAACCTGTGAATGGTGCTGTCTGATACAAGGACCTGCCTTGAGGCCACTGGGAGCACCATGTTCCTCACAAGCCACTGGTTGGGAATCACTGCCTTAGTAGATTTGCATGCCCAAGTAATCAACCTCAAATGTGCCCATCTATCATTACCTGTATGTAAAACCTAAATCTCCTATGTGGCAAAAAATAACATTTACAAAAAAGGTAAACCGGTTTATTAAAGGGGGTAATTGTGTCCATGTCCTGTATGTTAAAGCATATACTTATTACTCATTTGTGTTCTCCAGCTGTGTAAATACTGATGTTTATGGGCATCCTAATTAATGATTTTTAGGTGCTGGCAATGCACCACAGCCATACCTACACTTTGTACCTTTGGAGGAAATAAAACCTGGTAATGTAGAAGCTATAACACCTGCATGTTGGTATTTCATTGTTTTTTTGCAGCAGATTCTTCAGTATGGGTGATATTTAGTCAAAGTCAAGTCAAAAGTCAAAGTAAACTTTGTCATCTCGGCAGTATACGAATATACAGTGAGGCGAGACAACGTGGCTCCAGCTAGTACATATCACAAAAAGGCACTTCAAAATACACAATAAATATGTAAACATGAAATGTGAAATATATAGGCAGAATTTAGAGATGTGCCTATTAATACAACAAATTGACTTTCAGTATTATTCATTAGGATCCGATAGTTGGGGCCCTAGGGCCCACGATCGGATCAGCCCGATATTGCCCACCTCAAGGTGGGCATATCGGGTAGAGATCCGCTCGTTTGGCGACATCGCCAAACGAGCGGATCTCTTTAAACCCACACATTCCGAGAGATACCTGGCTGAAAGATTAACTGTGGCAGCTAGGAAATCCATCCTCCCATCACTGGCTTTCTTCATCTCCACCTCCACTTTCACTAGTTAAACAGAAACTACATGATATTTTTCACATGGATTGGCTGGAATCTACTGCAAACAAAGAAAAAACACACAGAAAAGTTTTTCTTAACCTGGATGGTTGTTTTCATTATTAATCGTCAAGACTAATGACAACATAATTTAATTTATGTACCTCCAAATGCCTTATTTTATATTGTTATGAAAAATGTAAATAAAAACATTCTTTAAAGAAAAAGGTAATATACCCTTTTTCTGCATTCATAGATCATTTATGGACTCAAATTCCACAGTGATTCATATTAAAATCTTTCCTTTGCTTTACCAAGCAAAATCTTGAAAATACTTTTCAAAGGGAAACCTTGTGAGTAAAATGAAAAGCCTAATAAAGCGTTCATTATTCATCTCCATTCACATCCATTTTCTTACATCACTGCTAGCCATTCTAAAACATTGCTTATACAGTACATATGTTTGGTATCCTCTAGTTTTCTAAAAGGCACATTGGCCCATTGGTCCAAATAATGCAGTCTATCAAATATTTATTTCAGGCTGCACTTGGTGGATCCAGGGATAGAAGGGATATGATTTGACAATGGGATCTGATCTATTAGGCCGAACAAATGGGTCATCCATTTAGGCAAAGATCATCTTGGTTGGTGACTTGGCCAAAATATCTGCTTGTTTTGTCAGCATTTGCCTTTTCTGCTTTGCATATGGCCTCTTTAAAGGGATACTGTCATGGGAAAAAAAAATTTCAAAATTAATCCGTTAATAGTGCTGCTCCAGCAGAATTCTGCACTGAAATCCATTTCTCAAAAGAGCAAACAGATTTTTTTATATTCAATTTTGAAATCTGACATGGGGCTAGACATTTTGACAATTTCCCAGCTGCCCCAAGTCATGTGACTTGTGCTCTGATAAACTTCAATCACTCTTTACTGCTGTACTGCAAGTTGGAGTGATATCACCCCCCTCCCTTTTTCCCCCCAGCAGCCAAACAAAAGAACAATGGGAAGGTAACCAGATAACAGCTCCCTAACACAAGATAACAGCTGCCTGGTAGATCTAAGAACAACACTCAATAGTAAAAACCCATGTCTCACTGAGACACATTCAGTTACATTGAGAATGAAAAACAGCAGCCTGCCAGAAAGCATTTCTCTCCTAAAGTGCAGGCACAAGTCACATGACCAGGGGCAGCTGGAAAATTGACAAAATGTCTAGCTCCATGTCAGATTTCAAAATTGGATATAAAAAAATCTGTTTGCTCTTTTTGAGAAATGGATTTCAGTGCAGAATTCTGCTGGGGTAGCACTGTTAACTGATGCGTTTTGAAAAAAAACATGTTTTCCTATGACAGGATCCCTTTAAGCTGCCATTTTGAAAGTCATTTGATGACATTTTTACTTTTCTTGTTTCTACGTTCTTCATTTTCACTAACTAAAAAATACTTTTGTTTCCAGCTGTTCTCGCTTATGGATATGAAACCTCCGATCTCTCGTGCAAAGATGATTCTAATTACTAAATCTGCTATTAAAGCAATAAAGGTACGTTTAGAAAATCATTTTTAAAATTGTATATTTGTAGGTATCTGTTAAAGCAAAATGCAATGCAAATAGTTCTGTCTCTATTGTCTTGTCAATTGCCTGTTGTAATAATAATTTTTAATCCGTTCTTTGCAATATTTGGCTTAGCAATTCACAATTTTTAACCTTATTTTTTCAGCTCTATAAACATGTAGTTCAGATTGTGGAAAAGTTCATCAAAAAGGTAAATATCCATATTTTACTAGTTTCAAATGACAACATTCCGAAAAAACATCAAAGCAAAAGTAATGATTTCTGACAAACTTTGACTTTGATATTTTGACTAATGTATTTTTTTTTATTTATTTTTTTTAAATAGTGTAGACCTGAATTCAAGGTTCCTGGGCTATATGTCATTGATTCCATTGTCCGTCAGTCTCGCCATCAGTTTGGAATTGACAAAGATGTTTTCGGTCCGAGATTCACAAAGAATTTAACAGCCACTTTCCACTGTTTATATACATGTCCCTCAGAAGATAAGGTATGTTATATTTTATATAGTGAATAAAGTAGCCCCTCTTGTAAAATATAAGGATATTATAAGTTACCGAGGAGTTTCATGACCATATAAAAACACGAGGCCGAAGGCCGAGTGTTTTTATACAGGTCATGGAACTCCGAGGTAACTTCTAATATCCTCATATTTTACAACTGGGGGTACTTTATTTATTATAATACACAAATTTTAGTGAGTCATGTGACAGAAATGACATCACTACTCACCGTTTATAACTGATTACATCACTACTCACCGTTTATAAGGATATAATTTACAGGATATTCATGGCTTTTGTGTATTGTATGTAATTATGTTCCGCTTAATCATCTGCTCTTTCACTTCTAAACAGCTGCATGAGTGTCAAAGTCTTAAAGGGGTTGTTTACCTTCCAAACACTTTTTTCAGTTCAATTGTTTTCAGATTGTTCTTCAGAAATAGACATTTTTCTTTACTTTCCATTATCTTTTTTTTATTTTTATTTTTTTACAGTTTTTCCTAAAGTTAATGTTCCAGTCTCTGGTGTTTGAATCTGGCAGCTCAGTAATTCAGGTGCAGAATCTGAACTGATACAATTTTGTAGGGATGCACCGAATCCACTTTTTTGGATTCGGCCGAACCCCCGAATCCTTCATGAAGGATTCGGCCGAATACCGAACCGAATCCAAACCCTAATTTGCATATGCAAATTAGGGGTGGGAAGGGGAAAACATTTTTTACTTCCTTGTTTTCTTGCATAAAGTCACGCAATTTCCCTCCCTGTCCCTAATTTGCATATGCAAATTAGGATTCGGTTCGGCCGGGCAGAAGGATTCGGCCGAATCCGAATCCTGCTGAAAAAGGCCGAATCCCGAACCGAATCCTGGATTCCATGCATCCCTACAATTTTGCAACATTTAGTTGATTTCCCAGCAGCATCTCTGGAATATTAGCAACTATTGTGTCAATTCTAAAAGCTGCCTGTAATGAAACTCAGGGATTCTGCTCAACTAAATGTATCAACTTAGAACAGTTTACTGGGTCGGCGACCCCCGTCCCAAAGCTGCTTTAGAAGGCGAAAAATGACACCTTACACTTCAATATTAGAAAAACCGTCACACATTCAAAATGGAAAGTAATTGGAAAAAGTCTGGTGAACTGTCTGAAACCAACTAGGTGTTTGAAGGTGAACAACCCCTTTAAAGGGACCATAACACCAAAAAGTGTTTTTAAGTAATACAAATCTAATGTCGTTTTGCACTGCCTTGGTATAACTGGTGTGCTTGCTTCAGAAACTCAACCATAGTTTATATAAACAAGCTTCTGTGTAGCCATTGGGTTAGCCATTCAAGCACAGGATACACAGTAGATAACAGATAAGCTCTGTAGTATACAATGAGATTCTTCCAAACTCATATGTTATCTACTGTGTATCCTGTGCTTGAATGGCTGCCCCCTTGAGTACACATTAGCTTGTTTATATAAACTATAGTTGTTGCTAAAGCATGCACAGCAAATGTTACCAGTGTAGGGCAACAGTATATTATTGTCATTCCTTTAAAACACTTACATTTTTTTGTTGTTACCGTTACTTTAACACCGATATTCCTTAGTAAACTATTGAACATGCACACTTGCTCTTAGAAATATAAGATTAGCTAACCTGTCCATGCTCACACGGGACAGATTTTGTCAGAATGTCATTGTTATTCTGTCAATGTAGGTGTATGCTGCCTTTTTAAAACTACACTGAAGCTCAGGTGATTCTTAAAGGGCAAATATGCCTGCTTTTTTAAAGGCCTTATTTAAAAAGGTGTATAGTTATTGTATTTACAACAAGAATTCATTAGATAAGCTCACCTTAATGAGCTAATGTCAAACACAAGGTTATACTTTGCCTTTCAATATAATATGTAACTAAATCTGCTTTTCTTGTAATTTAAACCACTTTAAAACATGTTTATTTTAAAAAGTTTTTGATGAGTGGTAAATTGTTTTTTCACCTACTTTTTCTGAAGCTGTATTAAAGTATTTGCATTAAAACCCGCAATTTGGTTCTTCCTTAAAGGGGACCTGTCACCCTAAGAAATAATTTCAAATTATTTTCTATCATGTTAGTTGAGCAAAATAAACTTTACTTACACTGTATTTATTATTTAAATTTTGTTTCCTTCTGTCTTGGAATTATACAATCACAGCAAGCAGGCAGCAGCCATTTTGTGGACACGGTTATTAAGAGAAATTGTGTATCACCCCAAAATCTTGTGTATGCACCAGAATGGGGGACCTAATGCCCATGTGCAGTGCCCTACACAATTATAGAGCCTGAGGAGGGAAGGGGGAATGTGAGGAGAGCAGTGACATGTAGGAAGTGCTGAATGGAAAGTGAAAGTAATTGTCTGCCCCTCCTCTATGCCACGGGCATAGAGGCGGGGCAGGTAATATTTGATTGACAGTTTAGATATTTAAACACCTTTATAACAAGTATGGATGTTTTAATGAAAATTTTTTTGGGGGTTTCATATTTAATTTGCAAAGGACTTTCATTATGCAGCTTTTTATGTGTAGGTGACAGGTCCACTTTAAAATGTGTTAATAATTTTTTTTATTTTTTTTGGTAGAGTAAGATTGTCAGAGTATTGAACCTGTGGCAAAAGAATGGAGTTTTTAGAATTGAGATGATCCAACCCTTGCTGGATATGGCAGCGGGTGCAGTTGCGGCAGATGTAATGACTGACAACTCTATGATGGAAGAAGGTAAAACAATGTAGATGCCTCGTTCATCAGTCCAATGGAATATTTGTGACAGCTCAGAACGTTATGTTTTTGGGGTATTTCACCTTTAAATGCTATCATATTTTGAGACTATTTGCATTCAGTCTTAAATTTTTTAAACTTTTCTACTGATTGAGCTCAGGCAGTAGATCCCAACTCTTGTAGCACTTCCGCCTCCTCCTCTCTCTCTTCATGCTGGCTCAACCAGCACCCCATTCCAAAAGTTATTTAGGCTCCGCACTCGCCCCACCCCCGCACCATCCCAAAAATCGAGGGGTAAGTAAAGAGTTAGGGGCATTTACTAAAGGTACCACCTAGACTGGGGGGGGTAGCAGGTTGGGAGGTCTTTGTAGGGTAGGTGTTTTTATTAGCAAGGGTTTGGTTAAAGGAAAACTATACCCCCAAAAGACATCTCTTGCCTTGAACCAGCATTTCATAATGGTCTGTGTGCTGCCTCAGATCACCTGACCAGAAATACTACAACTCTAACTAACAGGAAGAAGTGTTGAAGCAAAAGACACAGCTCTGTTAATTGGCTCATGTGACCTAACAAGTATGGTTTGTTTGGTATGTTTGTGTGCACAGTGAATCATATGATCCCAGGGAGCAAAAAATGGCAATTTTCTATTTAGGTTTACCCAATGGCACATACAACTAGAAAAATATATTATGAAATGGTTTATTTTCATGAAGCAGGGTTTTACATATGTGCTGTTTTATGCAATATCTTTTTATAGACCAACATTGTTTGGGGGGGGGGGTATAGTTTTCCATTAAAGGGGTTGTTCCTTCCAAACACTTTTTTCAGTTTAGTTGTTTTCAGATTGTTCCCCAGAAATAGACTTCTTTCAATTACTTCCCATTATTTGTTTTTTACTTTTTTTTCCATAAGTTTAAAGTTGAATGTTCGTGTCTCTGGTGTTTCAGTCTGGTGGCTCAATAATTCAGGCGCAGACTCTAAACTGATACAATTTTGTAACATTTAGTTGGTACATTTCTCAGCAGCATCTCTGGAGTATTGGCAACTATTGTATCAATTCTAACAGCAGCCTTTAATGAGATTCTGCTCGGCAGGGACAAAGATAAGATATGCATCAACTAAATGTATCTGTTTAGAACAGTTTACAGGGTCAGCGCCCCCCCGAGCTGCTTTAGACGATGAAAATGACAATTTACGTAGAAAGTAATTGGAAAAAGTGTTTTTCTGGTGATCTATTTGAAAACAACTAGTTGTTTGAAGGAGAACAACCCTTTGGGTCTGGCCACACAGGCAGATTCGGGGAGATTAGTCGCCAGGCGACAAATCTCCTCTTCTTCGTGGCGACTAATCTCCCCGATCTGCCTTCCACCGACTAAAATGAAAATCGCCTGGGGGCAGGCATTCGGAGCGCTTCGTTTTCCGATGTTGCCCCAAATTGTCTCACAAGGTAACTTTAAAATTGAAGCCTCACAGAGCAAAGGGTGTTGTTTTTTTTTTTTTTTGACAGCTGTTTGAAATTGAAAGCTATAGAGGTAGAAGAGGAAAGAAAATTGAAAAACAACAAAAATAAGTTGTCTGTTAAAGTTATTCTATAGCATACTACATGTTGACTTAAAGGTGAACTACCCTTTAACATCTGACTAAAAATATTCACTACTGAAAAGTAACATTTCAACATCCCGTTTGTTCTTTTTTTTTTTTTTTTTACAACAGGAACAGAGATCAGTTTTAGTTGCAATAGTTGTAGTTGTGGTCTGCCATTTTTTGTGCATTCAGTATTTGTTCTGCTAGAACAGACCCACTGAGAAACATGAGCTTAGATAACCTGTGTTTTGATGTGCAGCAGCAATGAATAAAACTTATGGGCAATGTATTTCTTCTGAAATCGCGATTCACTAATAGCAAGCCACTCTCTAAATTATATTTCACGTTCATTGTAATGTTTTCAAGTTGTTGATTTTAAAACAATAAATTATTTGCCTTGGTTTGCTTCTTCTGAGCTCCCATCTTAAAATTCAATCTAATTTCTTGCTTCTAAGCTATTGCCTTGTTGTGCTAAATAAGACTCTTGACAAAGAAATAAGTTTACATTTTTAAAATTGGAGAGCTTCATTCCTAAAAATAAAAAATCTTAATAAAAGAGAATTGTATTAAATTTATTCTAATATTAAAATGATGTAGGTCAGCCCAATTTGTGTTCTGTATTAATTATAACTAGCTATGGTACGTTGCCCCACTTCCTGTCCCAAAGCATGGTTACTTGTACTTTCTTGGAAAGCTATCATTGCATTAGAGGGATCATTTTTTCGTTATTTTGATTATGTGAATTTCCTTAGGAATTCCACTTAAAACTGGACCATTCTCTTCTGCTGAAATATTTTTAGCACCACATTAAAAACATTTAAATAATCTGTGGCTGTTCTGACGTTTTGCTGCCATATCCTAGATAGCACAGGCCATGTAGTGCAGCATATCTGATTTTCTGAAAGTTTGTGGTCCTAAAAGTGAGATGTATGTGTCAAGATTTGAACTAGATTTGTTTGTGATTGGCCACTTTCAGGTCAATGACAGGCCCAGAGCATATGTTGTGAATTGTTAGGGGCAGTTTCTGAGTGTCATATTCAGACCCCTATCTTTAATTTGGGCTTTGTTGGTTAGGAAGCTTAGAACATAAGGTGTAGCTTTTCTATCCTGTTTCTTTTAGATTAAGATCTCCTTTTTAGCAGACAGTGTGTTTGTAAAATGTGTCTTTAAAGCTGCTTTTTGCCCTTTTGCAGTCTAATGCACAATTCTGTTTTACACTTTTTTTTCTTGTAATAAATCCAGATATCACTGAAGGCTCTTCACCGCCCTCTGTCATGATCCCGTCCGAACTGTCTGGCGAAGTTCAAGAACCACCTTTGGCTGCACCTGTTCCTCAGATACCTACTCCTGATGCATTTGCAGCCGTAGCACAGTTGTTTCAGAGCTCCCAAGGGCAACAGGTAAGTGTCAATACTGAAGAAACATGCAGCTAAGAATTTTTTCATTTATATTAACGTGTGCATACCTATCAATTAATATACTAATCACAGAACATCTCTTTTAGTAAAATGTTATCAATGTTTTGTTTTCAGCTCCAGCAGATTCTTCAGACTTTTCAACAACCTCCAAAACCACAGTCTCCAGCGATTGATGAAAATGTGTTTGCTCAGGTTCAGGCCATAACATCTCATTTGAATGCCCCAACACATCAGCCAGAGAGAAAAACTGCATTTGATAAGGTGATTATTATATGACCATATAAAATCATGTAGTGCACCTACAACAACTTGGTAAATGACCATTCTGAATCGGTGGTGTAACATTTTCCCATATTCAAGGGCATTGAAAGTATTTGAGCAATATATTTATGGGCATTTGTCAAGTTTACTTGATAGGCTCCTTAGACAGCCCAAAATGCATAGTAGTATTCCAACTATAATCAGTAACTGCCTGCTACTGGGGATTTAAAAATGTATATTTATAAGAGATAAATAGATAAATATAGATATAGATAAATATCTCCAATAACAGACTTTATTTTGCATAGGAAAATCGTAACAAGAAAAACTGCACCAAATAGGGCAAATGTTTCTTTATAAGCTTGGAGACTTATTTTCTTTACCCTTCTTAAGTTGCTTGACAGATTTGATTATGATGATGAACCTGATGCATCCGAGGAGTCAAAGAAAGAGGCTCCAAGCCCTCCTTTGTTAGCATCACAGCAGTCACAGCCACCACATCAACCTTTGTGAGTAGTTTTTGGCTTCAAATCTGTTATTATTTTGATGCTTGAAGTGTAATTTTTGTAGTAAAGATGATAGTATAGTTTTAATGTTTTCTCCATTTCAATTTTTCTTGTTGGGGCTCAGTTTTAGAAAAATGTACTTAAAAGTTAATGGACAAAGTAAAGGCTATATCATTTTTAAGGTATCCATTTCATAGATATCACTTGGTGATTATAATTGCTAAGCATAGACCCCACACAAGTGTGGTTTTTTTTTTTTTTGGTTTTTTTTTCTGAAAACTGCATTGGCCCAGGTCGTAAGGAGTGATGTGCCACCATCTTGCTTCTTGTTCACACACTATTTGCTGCTGGTCAAGTCCATATTTCGCACAGTATGTGCACCGCCCTGAACAGCAGGGAGGATTGCAGAGACTAAAGATACAAAGACATTGAAGTGAAACTGATACTTGTAACTTTCAATCCCAACCACACACTTCAAAGCAAACAAGTTCAGTGTAAAACATGCACCAAGTGTCGAAATTAAGACATAACTTTTAATATAGTATACTTAAAATAAGAGCCCTCATAGAAACACATTCACTGCCTTAGCCAAAAAGCTGCAGTGCTGGACACGTGTCCTTTAAAATACAAACAATTAAAAACTGCATGTGGTGGAACGCTGGTGTCAACAACAAAACAAATCTCTTGACCTTTCGCGGGACACGACTTCCGGGTATGCCTGATGACGTCACCGGACTATGACCAGACGGGGCGGAGTACGTGCCCGTTCCCAGCAAATGATGTCAAGTGAATGTATAGCGCATGCGCAGCCGTACTGTCTGTGCCACAATATGAACCACATTAAACAAATGCGGCTAGGTTTGTGTATTTGCCCGTTACTGACTCGTCGACACTGCGCATGTGCAACCAGTTGTTATAGTCTATGGCTGTAACGTCCAATACAATTTTACATGCTTTAAGAGAGGAGTCAAAGAATTAAAGGGGTAGGGTCTAATTCATATAGCAATCTACATTTTGGTTTTAGTGAAGATGCAAATACATATGCTGAGAGTGGTTTAAACAACACACATGATAAATGAAAAAAAGATGAATGAATAAATAAATAGATAAATGGAAAGATCCTTTCCTGAATGAATAAATAAATGGAAAGATCCTTTATAGCACATCGCATGTTCCTACTCGGACAAGAAACACTAACCTAATGTGCCAACATCTAGAGGAAAGGCTTAAAAGTGAAGCCTTCATTTAGACCATGAGGGGCCCGAGTGTTCAGCCAATATATCCATTTGGCTTCGCACTGTAACAATATCCTAGCTATGTCCCCTATTCTGGTGGTAAGTTGAAAATGTTCAACGGCAAAGAATTTCATGATGTTCACTTTTCCTTCATGGAATTCGTTAACATGTTTGGCTGCTTTGACTTGGGGCAGCTGGGAAATTGACAATATGTCTAGCCCCATGTCAGATTTCAAAATTGAATATAAAAAAACCTGTTTGCTCTTTTGAGAAATTGATTTCAGTGCAGAATTCTGCTGGAGCAGCACTATTAACTGATTCATTTTTACAAAAAATTTTTTTCCCTTGACAGTATATCCCTTTAAACAGTTGATTGTTTTATTTTTTGTTCTGTACTTAGGCAAATCAGATTTTTCTCCTAAATACCTTATTTGGAATCAGTGTATTTTCTTACCCAAGTTTTAATAAGAAACACTATTGTCTCATTGAAGAAAATAAAATGGGAGTTTGTATGCACGGTGTGCATACAAAGTGCATGGATTTTTAATCACATTTTATTCTTTCCCCTAATCTCTTAAATGATTTCGATTAAAATATTTAAAACAAAAATGAATTTGACCAAAATGTATTCATAGCTGATCATTTTTTATTCTATGCAGCACATTCCAAGCAGACAACATGCAGCCTGCAGCTTATCCTGGTCAGTTACCTGGACAGGTGCCAAACATGGATCCGTTTCAGCCCATGATGATGGGAATGCCGCAGGAACCCCTACTTCAGCAGGTATATTGCCAACAATATTTTTAAGTATTCCGTTCTAAACTACAGGCAGTCCCCGGGACAAGATAGGGACTGTAGGTTTGTCCTTAAGTTCAATTTGTATGTAAGTTGAAACATATATATTTACTTATTAAATGCAACTTAAGACAGATGTCTATCTTAACATAGTATTTATTTTTACCTTTCTGTGCTCTGCAGTAGACAACACACGCCAGAAGGGATTGGGGCAGGTGGTTTATTCAAGCTAAATTCTAATAAAATTCAACCAAACCACAGTATGCTACTGTAATAGCCTCTGTTTGTAACTTGAGGACACGCTGTATACATCCGATATCTAGCCGTAATTAGTTAGTATTTATCATGCAAGAATGCACGTTTGTGGTCTGTGCATTTACTGAAATAACAATTTAAACAACTTTGTTTTATCCACCTTCAAATGTTGGTCCTAAAGACATTTTAGAACTTAAAGGGGTGGTTCACCTTTAAAGTGAAAGTTTTTTTCAAAACTTCAGTTAATACAGCCTGAAATCTGTTTTATTTGAGTTTAACTTGAGACCTCAGCCATGTGACATGCTCTGATAAACTTCATTCTCTTGTTACTGCTAGTTGGAGTGATGCCACCCCCTCCCTTTCTCTTCAGCAGCCCCTTACCCCTTAGTCAGTCAGTCAGTAGAATGGGGGAGACTTCCCTGTGACTTTATAAATGTTAGGGGAGGGATGGTGTTTCCAAGAGATTTAGCATGCTGGTAAAACTGACATCTTGCAAAGCTATGCAAAAATAAAAAAACACGTAAGGGAGCATTTTCATGCTCCATGTTTCTCACTCAAGGTGCTTCTCATTTATTACTATCAGGGGTGGTAATGTCCATGAGCACTGCCAATTCAAATGCCCTTTGTACCACAGCTCTAAAGGCTAACACTGCTAGTATATATATATATATATATATATATATATATATATATATATATATATATATATATATATATATATATATATATATATATATATATATATATATATATATATATATATATATATATATATATATATATAGTTTTTAAGTTGTGTGCTTTGGGGATGGGAACTGACTGTACTTGCTGCGTAGGACAGATTCAATTTCCAATAGGAAGCTGCACAGGTTGATTTAAGTGTTTTTATGCAGTGCAGGCTGTATAACTCTATACACACAGTATGCACTTGCAAAAAACAATGCTTTCAGACTTAAATACTTTATACAATGTGGGGCAGAGTTTTAGGATTCCCAAAATCATATTGTCAGAAAATAAAGAGTTAATGGTTTCTTACACCACAAACGCCCTTCGAAGAGCAAGTTACCTGAAGCATGGAGAATATTTCAGCATTGTATAAATTAGGGATACACCGAATCCACATTTCAAGAATAAAATTTTAAATGATAGAATGGATTATTTGCAATGTAAGCAGCATAATTTAGTAATAGAAACAACACCATAAAAATCAGGACATAATCTCTTTAAATTGCAGAGTTTCTCTATCTGCTCTGCTGTATTCATCCATCTTTTGTCTAAAAGGCCAGGTCTGTCTGTTCTGTAAACTGAACCCTTAGATCTTGCATATGTATGACCTACCCTCCAAAGCCTTTCCGATAAAATGTTGATACATAAAAGTAGCATGATGCAGACCATATTGTGAATTTAAATAGAATTTTGCTTTGTTGTCACGTATTTTTAAAGCTCTAACACACTCTGCAGCACTATATAGTAAACCAATGTATACATGGTGCATACCGATTATGCACAAAATACAACCAAGGGATAAAAAAAGAACTAGGTCTAAAAATATTTTCTGAAATGCAGTTTGTAGATTAAGCATGTTTTTTTTTTTTTCGTTTTTTTTAAGCAGACTCCACTTCCTCCGAATGGCCAAATGCTTGGGTTTGGTATGGTTCCTTCTCAATCCTTTGCATCTATGGTACCACCTATGGTGTCTGAGCCTCCTGCCCATGGTTTTCAAAATACTTTCCAAATGCAGACAAATGAAATGCATGTGCAGAAAGAACATCAACAGGTAATAATTGAATCCGACATTAGCAAAAATTCAGTTAATATATTAAAGCTGCGATGCAATGATTTTCTGACCACATAACGCATCAGACCATTGCACTTATATTAATATGTTAAGGATGTTGCAACATTTTTTGCAAAATGACAATGCCCAAACAAAACCGATTATTGTCCCTAAATTACCATAAGTGTAAGCAGGGCATCTACACTAGTCATCCATGGATTGTCATGTCCTCACTTTAATTCTTCAAGAATATTTTACAATGTTTTTTTTTATTGGCACTTCTATTAACTGCAGCTTGCTTTAACACTGTTAACACTCCCAAATGGTTATCCTTTGTATTGGACTTCACAGGGATCACCTGACACATTGATTGGCAAGATGCTGGTCACTGGTTGTGTATAAAGTAATAGCAAAAGCAATTTTTCTAAGAAAATGCCTTCCCAAAACGAGGATTGTTTGTCAATATATTGCAATTTGGGAGCCTTAACCTTGTTTTTGTCCTATCTCAAACCAATTCCAGCAGTAATGCAGTTTAGCAGTGGCGTAAGACCTTACAAACCATTTACTGCAAGTTCAATTTTAGAAGTGCTTCTTAGGACTTTTTGTTTATAAATTTTTTAGGAGATGCCCATGGATGTCGAACAGCCAAATGTTCAAGAAACTAAACGTCATATGAATGAGCAAAACAAGTCTGTATCCAGGTATTGTAAACAGAGTAAATACTTTGGGTTTTTGAGAGAGTTAATTAAAAGAAGTAGAGGTATGGGAAACCTGTTGTCTAGTAAACTCCGAAATTATAGTAAGGGCATTTCCCATAGATCCCATTTTAAGCAAATCTATTGTTTAAAACCAATCGACCAACCAATCGACCAACCAATAGACCAACTTTCTAATAAAACTTGTATGGTGTACTTGATAGAAAGGGTTTGTTCCAGACCTTTTTGGAAATTGCCTAAATATTTATGTGAAAAATGTTTGAAGCAGTCAAGTGCAACATTTGGATTTGAGCTAAGTTTATTTTATTGTTGAAGGTCACCGAAGAGACGCCGTTCACGATCTGGTTCTCGCTCACGGCGCTCTCGCCATCGCCGCTCACGTTCGCGCTCTCGTGATAGACGTCGGCACTCCCCAAAATCTCGTTCACAAGAAAGACGAGATAGGGAAAAGGAAAAAGAGCGAAGGCAAAAAGGACTTCCTCCTATTAAATCAGAGACTGTTAGCAGTAAGTTCATGTTTGTTTCATTTGACTGAAGGAAAAGTCTCAAAGCTTTTGCTTGTGTTTAGGTCTCCTGATTCTTAATATGGAATGTGGTTCTTTGCTTTTTTTTTTTTTACAAATGCAAAATGCAGTCAAATCAGCATGTTTGACTTTATCCTAGTTTGGCTAAACTTATTTATTTTTAGTTTGTAGTACTACACTCTGGATAGGACAGCTGGACAAGAAAACAACACAACAAGATGTTGGAAGCTTTTTAGAAGAATTTGGACCCATTGAATCAATAAATGTAAGTGAAGTATAAATTTGCTTAATGCCTTTATTCAACTCTTAAATGTCACCTCTAAGTTTTTCATAGAGATCCCAGGGTAAATATTAAACAAAACACACAAAAGTATCTGCATTCATTAGGATCAGTGTAAATGGTAGTTGTGTATCCATTCATTTTACAATTTGTAGTTGTTTAGAAAACTTATGCCAGTAGATATTTTTTCTGCTGTGCAAGAAATAAATTCCCCATTAAAAGTGTAGATTCTCAAAATCCAAAGAAAACAATGTTTTTTTTCAAAGGTCATTGGCTTTTCTAGCCTATAGAGTAAATAGACATTATAGAAGGCCTGGCATCCAGCTTCTTTTCACAGTGTGTGAGGTATTGGATTTATAATCTTAAATCGTTCAAAGGCACCAAACACCCCAAACCTAAACGAGTTCCTTCTGTTCTTCATTGGTTTTGTCTGTGTCCAGCTCAGCTATTTTATGGCCAGAGCTTTCATGCAGGTGAATCTTATTGGTCTTCATCTTATTTAATGTATTACATTTGTTTTACTAACTTAATTGCCCCTCTCTCTCTTGGAAGCCATATAATAAAAAGCAGCAATGACAACTATTGTTCTGTGATGCTACAATTTTATTATGTTTATATTCAGACCTTTCTTATTCAGCTTCCGGTTTATTATTCAAACCAAAGCTTGTTGCTAGGGTAAATTTTACCTTAGCAACAAAATGGATACTGATGTTCCAGACTGAAAAACTAAGCAAAAAGTAAAATATATAGCCACAAAATGAAGACCAATTGATAATTGTCTCATAACCCTATTTACATCAATACCTCTTGAAGTTTGTTTTTGGCTTGTTTTATTGCAATATATGTCATAGTCCTAATTAAAGAATTTAAAAAAAAAAAGAAGAAAGGTATATCTGCACAAGCCCTATTGTGTCCTTTGTCATTTGAGTAAGGTCCATGCAGTTCTTTTCCCCCTCACTGTTACTTTTTCTAATCTCAAGTTAAATCATCCTTTAATAAATCACTATTTGCTGTTTGTCTTTTAGATGATTCCACCACGTGGCTGTGCGTATATTGTTATGGTCCACCGCCAAGATGCATATCGTGCTTTAATGAAACTGAGCAGAGGAAATGTCAAAGTAAACCAGAAGGCCATAAAGGTAAGTCAGTCTTTCAATGAATCTACAGACTGTATTGCACTGTTTAATTTACAAGTCCAAAGTTTGTATAATTCAAACGTTAAGAGGTCAATGTCCCTCCCAACTTCATGGTGATGTTAATGTAATTTGTCTTGAATGAATTTCCATTGTTTTAGTGTTGGCTGGTGATAACCATCCTTATTGTCTCTTATAGACTTTCTATAGTTATACACCTTTCTACACCAAAGCACAAGAGAGCATAGCCATAAAAAGAATGTAACTAGAAATGCTGCATTGTATATACTATATATTCTGTATTTACAGTACCAGCCCAGTGGTGTAGCTCTATTAAGGTATTGATCAGTGCTTAAAAAAGAAATACAGTAGTTCACCATTTTGGATCTTACTTGGCCATCTTTTAAATGTCAGTGAGAGGCTAAACTTAAAGGCTGTCTGTAATTATCAACATCTGCATAAAGTGAGGTCTCCAAAAATATTTTATGCCTGTATACTGCAGGTTAATTAGTCCGTTCTGTTGTAAATGCATTGGTTTCTATGTTGTAATGTAATATGAACAAATTAATCAGATATATATATATATATATATATATATATATATATATATATATATATATATATATATATATATATATATATATATAAATATATATAAATATATATATATATTTATATATATTTATATATATATATATATATATATATATATATATATATATATATATATATATATATATATATATATATATATATATATATATATATTTATTGAGTCATCCCTATTGTGAATTAGTAATAATATGGGTAGTTACTGGGGACATTTTGGCGAGAAAAATCTTCACTTTTAAATGTTCTGGGCTGGTATTCAATGTAGGGGTGCACCGAATTCAGGATTCTACCTTTTTCAGCAGGATTTGGATTTGGCCGAATCCTTCTGCCGGGCCAAACCAAATCCTAATTTGCTTATGCAAATTAGAGGCGCAGAATGAAATAGTGTGACTTTTTGTCCCAAAACAAGGAAGTAAAAAATGTTTTCCCTTTCCCGCTCCTAATTTGCATATGCAAATCTTTCGCAATGGATTCGGGAGTTTGGCCGAATCCAAAACAGTGGATTCGGTGCATCCCCAATTCAATGTAAAAGTTATATCTTAGAAATGCTTAGAGTCCAAAGAAATAATGTGTTTTGACCTCCGTGAAAACTTAAACTGCACCGATACACATTTCTGGGTTGCGTTATAACCGTATAATGCAGATAGGTGACTTTTTAAGAGCAATATCATGCATTCATTACTTTTGCTGGCAGTGCTAGTAACAGCCACAAGGTGGGGAGAAAATACTAGTTTCCACCCTAGCAATCAGAAATTATGCTTTGACACACAGTATGAAATTCAGCTTTGTCTGCTGTTAGCCAATATTTTACATGCCAAACAGGTCTACCTTCGTTATAGGCACATTAACAATACACAATAGGTGGAAATTTGCAGCCATATAAAAAAAAATCATGCAATATCACGCATTATTGCTTTTGCTGGCAGTTGTATTAACAGCCACATGGGGCAAGAATGGTACAGAATAGGTGGAAATTTGCAGCCATGTAAAAACGGTATATCTCAATAAAATAGTATTTTGATCAAATTCAAAAAATATCTTAATTTATTGTAAACCTCAAAAATCATGAATTTTATTAATGGCATATACAGCATTAACTGTATTTGGTAAATAGCTACTACCTTTCTTTTTTTGTTTTTTTCTGGCCCTGCTTTTTTTTCAAGGGGATTTGCAACATGCTCACAAGGTTATGGTCCTGTCCCAAAAATAATTTTTTGAGACCAATGTTATTTTTGTCGAGTCTAACATGAATGAGTATAGTATCAAAATGCAGCTTTAAATAAGTATAGTATCAAAGTTCAGCTTTAAACTCTGTTTGGATTGCATGATAGATTTAAGGATCAAACTGTCAACAGTGTATGGTGTCCCTTGAATATAGAAGGTATCCCCAAACTATGCATTACTTTAAAGGAGTGGTTCACCTCTAGGTTAACGTTTAGTATGTTATAGAATGGCCAATTCTAAGCAACTTTTTCAATTGGTCGATTTATTTTTTTATAGTTTATGAATTCTTTGCCTACTTCTCCCGACTCTTTCCAGCTTTCAAATGATGGGGGGGGTCACTGACACCATCGAGAAAACAGATGCTCAGTAAGGCTACAAATGTATTGTTATTGCTACTTTTTATTACTAATCTTTCTTTGCAGGCCTCTCCTATTCATATTCCAGTCTCTTATTTAAATCAGTGCATGGTTGCTAGGGTAATTTGGACCCTAGCAACCAGACTGCTGAAATTGCAAACTGGAGAGCAGCTCAAAACGCTAAATAACTCAAAACCACAAATATCAAAAATAAAAACCAATTGCAAATTGTCTCAGAATATCACTCTTTACATCATGCTAAAAGTTCTCAAAGGTGAACAACCCAATAAGTAAGCACTGATGCTTTGAAAAAGTTGATACCCCATGTTTTAACATTAGTTGAATGAATGGGGCTTGTTCTAAATATAAATTTTCTGTTATAATTTGTAACTACATATAGTTTTTATTTCTTGCACTAAAAGTCGCATTTTGAAATGGAACGTAAAGTCACAATGTACTGTTATTCAACAGCACAATCAAAACATTGCCCCTTTAAATCTTTTATTGGTCATTTTATACTTGTATAAGTCTTTATTAATGTCCTCTTACAGATTGCATGGGCTTTGAACAAAGGAATTAAATCAGAATACAAACAGTACTGGGATGTGGAGATCGGAGTTACATACATACCGTGGAATAAAGTCAAACCTGAGCAGCTTGAAAATTTCTGTGAAGGAGGAATGTTAGATAATGACACACTATGTCCAGGTAATTGTGATACAATGGATGCTTACTGTTGAGGTTGTTTTCAATATTTCACCACAAACTTCAAGCAGCATTTTTTGTTTGTTTCAGAATGGAAAGCACTAACAAAGAAACCTGAGCCAAAGGATTTGTCTCGCAATGGTGCAGCTGAGGCTAAAGGTGTTGGGGAGGCTTCTCCTGCACCTCAAGTTCTGCCACTATTATCCATTTCTGTCCGTGCACCCATTCCTGCAATGGTAAGATAAGTTGAATTAGTACATACTAATCTTGCAGGCCTTGTGTAATCTTTAGTGGAAATGTTTTTAACTTAGAAATTAAAGGAGACATAGGATAAGTGGGGAAAAAAAAAGATTTTGTAGGCAAGTAATATATGGTGTTGCTTTTACATGGTGCTAAAAATTATTTTCTTTAAAAATAGCCCCTTTATTGTAGCTCCCTATAGATGTTCTCTGCTCCCTGTCTGTGTTTCAAATAAGAGTGGGTGTGTCCTAACGGTCCCTGCCAGAAGCACAGTAGAAGGACAACCAATCACAGCCCTGCAGTCACACAAGCACAGCCAGGCTTCAGTTCCCTATCAGGTCCTGCTAGCTGCTGATTGGTTCCTGTCCTACAGTGCAGTGAGATGAGAGCCGACGGCTCCCCTGCACAGCCTGGGAATTCAGGGAGCAGGAAGTGGAAGAGAAGGGCGGATTATTAGGGTTGTTGCAGACATTTACAATAAAGTAACCAGAAACACAACTTTTTAAAGCACATTCCTTCTATATCTTAAAGAGTAAAATGCACTGGTACATTCTTGTTTTTTACGCAATATGTCCCCTTTAAAAGCAGATAAACACTTTAATAGAGATTCCAAACTTTTTTAATGTGATGTTTATGAAGAACTGGACTTTAGCAGTCCATACACTTTTTTTAAATGATTTTAACAATTTTGCTGGCTTGATGATACTAACCGCTATCTATGTACCATGGGTTTCTGTCAGCTTCTTGATCGAACAGGTTTGAACACTTATCTTCCAATGAACAAGCTGGTCTTCACACTCTGCTCTTATGCTTGTTTGGGCTGCCAGACCAAATTAATGGAATAATACAACGGTAACTGGTATGCCTCTGTCCTTTCCATAAGCCAGCTGGTCAGATACCATTTAGAAGTGCTAACTTCATGTAGTGAGACGATTATTTCCCTTACATCATGTATGAGGGCCAGATTAAATTGAAATAATGATTCATACATTAAAACCTATGGAGTCTTTGAGCAGACTGAAGACATACAAATTCTTTGGGCTTCCACATTCATCCCACAGGTCTCCAGATGGACAGGCCTCCCATATATGATTGACCCATGTATTGCTTTTCAGGGTTTTTATGTAATGATTCTACAAAATGCATATATGTGCAGATTGTAGGTTTGTTTCCTGTAACATGCATTGACAAGTTCTGTAGTTTCTTTGTTATATACTGTTTGCAAGAGTGTCCTTTTCTGTGGCACCACAGGTGAATGTTTAAGGTTATTCATATTCATTTCGGTTTGAACCCATTTTGGGGCAGTGAGGTGTGGCTGGGGCTTTATGATGTGAATGTAGTCCTGTAGTTATGCTCATACAGTCAGCAGTTGGTTCTGATAAAATTTGGAAATCATTTGATGCAGCGCACTCTGTGACTCAAGAATCACTTAGTTCAGAATATAGATTTAAAATTATCCAATACATTGATACATAGTTATATAGTACATAGTTAAATCGGGTTGAAAAAAGACAGTCCATCAAGTTCAACCCCTCTAAAAGAAAACCCAGCATCCATACACACACCCCTCCATACTTTCACATAAAATATATATATACACACTCACACCCATACCTATAATAACTATAGAGTTTAGTATCACAATAGCCTTTGATATTATGTCTTTTAAGAAATCATCCAAGCCATTCTTAAAGGCCTTAACAGAATCAGCATCACAACATCACCCGCAGTGCATTCCACAACCTCACTGTCCTGACTGTTAAGAACCCCCTACGTTGCTTCAAATTAAAGTTCTTTTCTTCTAGTCTGAAGGGGAGGCCTCTAGTGCGGTGATCCACTTTATGGGTAAAAAGGTCCCCTGCTATTTGTCTATAATGTCCTCTAATGTACTTGTAAAGTGTAATCATGTCCCCTCACAAGCGCCAACCTTGACAGTCTACCCTCATAATTTAAGTCTTCCGTCCCTCTAACCAGTTTAGTTGCACTTAGTCTCTGCACTCTCTCCAGCTCATTTATATCCCTCTTAAGGACTGGAGTCCAAAACTGCCCCCCATACTCCAGATGAGGCCTCACCAGGGACCTATAAAGAGGCATAATTATGTTTTCATCCCTTGATTTAATGCCCTTTTTTATACTAGACAGAACTTTATTTGCTTTAGTAGCCACAGAATGACACTGCCCAGAATTAGACAACTTGTTATCTACAAAGACCCCAAGATCCTTTTCATTTAAGGAAACTCCCAACACACTGCTATTTAGTGTATAACTTGCATTTATATTTTTGCCAAAGTGCATAACCTGCATTTATCAACATTGAACCTCATTTTCCAGTTTGCTGCCCAGTTTTCCAACTTAGACAAATCACTCTGCAAAGTGGCAGCATCCTGCATGGGACCTATAGTTCTGCTCAATTTAGCGTTATCAGATGTATTCATAAAGTTGGATAATTTTAAACCTATATGCTGAACGAAGCGATTCTCGAGTCCCAGAGTGTGCTGCATCAAATGATTTCTTGTTGTTATTGTGTTCTTTGTGATGGACTCAGGGCAGCAGCAGCACCCGAGTCACAACACCGGGTATGCAAACTAAGTCCGTAAAATTATTGCGGGTAGATTTATGCAGTGCTTTACACAGAGATCATCATTCACTGCAATCTCTGCACTAATGGAGCCTTAAAGGGGACCCGTCACCCAAAATAAAATTCAAAATCCTATTTTATCACATTAGTCAAGCCAAATTAACTTTAATTACATAATATAAATTGTTTGAATCTTGTTTCCTTCAGTCTGGGAACTCCTCATTATAGCAAGCAGGCAGGAGCTATTTTGTGGACACTATTATTAAGGCAAGCCTTGTATCATCTCAGAATCTTGTTTGTGCACCAGAATGGGGGACTTGATGTCCATCCCCATGCCCTGGTTACACAATTAAATGGTGAAGAGAACGGGGGAATGTGGGGAGAGCAGTGACATCTAGGAAGTGCTGAATGGAAAGTGAAAGTAATTGTCTGCCCTGCCTCTATGCCTAAGGCATAGAGGAGGGGCAGACAATATTTGATTGACAGCTGAGATTTTTAAATGAGCTTGCAACAGCTTTATTAAAAAATAAAAATTGGATTTCATGTTTAATTTGAAAATAACTTATTATACGGTTGTTTTTGTGTCTGGGTGACAAGTCCACTTTAAAGCTAAGGTCATTATCACATTGACAGACATTGTGGGGTCAGTTTCATTAGGAGCTAGTTATCCTGCATGTATGTTTTTAGAGATTCTGAGGATACTCGCACAACCATGACAAGTACATTTAACCTCCTTGCCAAAGTCAGAAGCCAAATTCTAGTGCTGGAAGACAGAAATGCTCACCACTGAGCTTCCATATATTGAGCTGTTTTGAACAAACATTTTCAAAATAAAAAAACGTGGCACTCACTGATAACCTGCATTGCTTGTTTAGGCTTGTTCATTTAAAGGAACCTTAGTTTTATTAAACATTTCAAATTTTTCACAATAAGAATAAGGAATAAATAGCTTACTATAAATTTGTTTTCATGGAGAACCCAGATGCATGTTATATATCCTGCTTTGCTGCATTTAAGAATCAACCAATCATATAAATGCTGTTTTCTTTGTAAGCAGGTGCCACCCCTTCAGCCAATGTCAGCCCATCAGCCAGTGCCATCCATTCCAACTCCAGGGGTGCCAGCAGTACAAGGATTGCCCCCTCCCCAGGGTTTACCACCCTTGCATGGGGTTCCTCCATTACAGGGAATGCCTCTCCCACAGGGGCTTCCTCCACAAGGATTGCCACTCCCTCAGGGCATACCACTGCCTCAAGGCATGCCTCCCCATCAGCCTATTCCAGGAATGGGACCACTACAACCTCCTGGCTTTCCTATAGGTATTCCTCCTCCTGGATTTGCACCTGGAGTTCCTCCTCCACCATTTATGAGACCAGGATTTAATCCAATGCATATGCCTCCAGGTATATCTTTATAATTTTTTTTTAAATTGTATATACAGGTATATGACCTATTAGCCAGAATATTCGGCACCTGGGGGTTTCTGGATAAGGGGGTCTTTCCTTAATTTAGATCAGCATACTTTAAAGTTTTTGTTTTTTTTAAAAAATCGTTTGATTGTTAAATAAACACAATAGGATTGGTTTGCCTCCAATAAGGATTAATTATATCTTCGTTAGGATCACATACAAGGTGCAAATTTTATTACGGGGAAAAATGTAGTAATTTTTAAAAATTTACATTGTTTGAAGCGGTTGTTCACCTTTAAGTAAACCTTAAGTATGTGATATAATGACCAATTCTAAGCAACTTTTCCATTGGGTTTTCATAAAAAAAATTTTATATAGTTTTAAAATTATTTGCCCTTTTTTTTTTTTTTTAACTTTTTCCAGCTTTCAAATGGGTGTCGCTGACCCCATCTAAAAAGCAAATGGTCTGTAAGGCTATAAATGTATCGTTGTTGCTCTTTTTATTTCTCATCTTTCTTGTAAGGTCCTCTCCTATTCATATTCCAGCCTCTTATTCAAATCAATGCATGGTTACTAGGGAATTTTGGACCCTAGCTACCAGATTGTTTATAATGCAAACTGAAGAGCTGCCAAAATAAAAAGCTAAATAACTCAAAAACCACAAATAATAAAAAATGAAAACCAATTGCAAATCGTCTCAGAATATCAATCTCAACATCATGCCAAACGTTAACTCAAAGGTGAACAACCCCTTTAAAATGGACTTTATTGGAGATGGGTTGGAGCTTACTGGGTAATGGGTTTCCAGATAACTGATCCCTTACCTGTATATTTAATAGAAACCAAAACCTGAAAGAACTTTAAACCCACATGCTTTATATGAATTACCAAAGTATTTTATGACCCCTAGTTTGGTATCATAGACTTCTTGGTATGGCATCCTCGCTATTCTACAAGGGAAGCATCTGTGCCATCCTTAACTTCCACCCACTGGTTTTTGTTTTACTACAAATTACCCTGCAGCCTTCTGTGCTTTTGCTGCAGTTTCTTTTGCATAGGTGGCTCCTGTGTATTCAGGGACATCTTGCCCCTCTCTATTTCATCTTGAACATTTTCAGGACCAGGAGGTCTGCCTGTGTCGTTTAAAAGACAAGGAAAGTTAAACTAAAGAAGTAGCTAGAAACATTATGTTTTGGGCTTCTGTACCAGCCCCTTTGTGTCTCCAAAGATGCCCCAGTAGCTCCCCATCTTCTTTTCTGCTGATTCACTGCACATGCTCTGTGCTGCTGTCACTTACTGAGCTTAGGGACCCACTCACAATATACAGTACACATAGAATAGAAATGTCACAATATAAGGCTGATTAGTAATTAATACAGATAATTACTATATGGCAGCACAGAAGCCAGTGCAATTAGCATCAGAATTTAATAATCCGCAAACCTGTAGCATCAGATTATAATAGACAAACCTAATTTTCTGCTGGATAATTAGTGACAACCCCTAAGCTTAGCTTCTCAACAGCTGCTCAAAGCCCACTGAGCATGTGAGTGTCACAGACACTGTCAATGAATTCAGTACTGAGATGAAGATTATTGTACTAACTTTGTTTCTATTCTGTAGGCTTTCTGCCTCCTCCTGGACTTCCCCCACCTATGACCCCACCTGTTTCTATTCCTCTTCCCACGCCTGGAATAAACATCCCAACTTGTAAGTGACTGAAGAGCAGCATTGCTGGTGTCCTTAAGTACATTTTTTTCTGGGACTTTCATGTATTGGCATCTTAGTGGCTTTGCTTCAAATTGAAGAGATGGGTTTGAGAAGGCAGGTTCTTCTACTCCATAATATAGGGACCTTTTTCAAGGACCCTTCAAAAAGGCCCCCAGTGGGACTGAAACAGATTAAGATGGTGTCTATATGTGGCAGTATACCCCATTTTCTCTCAAGAGGGTTTATACTGAATATTTTTGCCGGTTTAAATTTAGAAATATCTTTTTTGATGCTCCTTGCACATGGCAAAATTTTGAATTGTAGGTAAAGTCCTATTACGAATTTTTTATTTATTTTAACTATCTATAATACGATCAGTCCACTGAAGCACTCTGTATAATAAACTGCTCCTTACCCAAATGCCTGACAAAGAGGCAGATTTATCATAGTGAAATTCTGCCACTGTAAAGTAAGAGTTCATCTTTACACCTTCGAAATTCCACCACTCTCTATTCCTTTCTATGGGATTTTAATCAGGTAGACTCTAAAGAGCTCGAATGTTAATGTTTGATAATTATGACCCTAATGTTGTTAATACAGAGACTTCTCCGTTTGGAATCTATATTTAAGCTGCTCATACGAACCATGGACGTTGGAATGGGACTTCATTTCAATTTTTGCCCTCTCTAGTGCAAGGACAATTGTTTTTATTATGTTTAGCACAAACCCTATTCATTGAGCTCATGTGGAGTTCCTCATAAGGCCTGGAGGTCTGAAGTAAATAAAAGCATGTTCACTACCAAATTAAAGGAACAGTAAAACAGTAAAAATAATTTCACAGAAATGGCTATGTAATGTAATGTTGCCCTGAACTGGTAAAAGTGGCGTGTTTGCTTCAGAAACTCTACTATAGTTACTTTATATAAACAAGCTGCTGAGTAGCCTTGAGGGCAGCCATTGAAGCACAGGATACACAGTAGATAACATATAAGTACTACTATAGTTTTTATAAACAATTTAATAACCGATAATCTCTGAAGAATCTCATTGTATACTACAGAGCTTATTCGTTATCTGCAGTGTATCCTGTGCTTTTTCTCCTTTTTCAGCTTTGAATGGCTTGCCACATGGCTACACAGCAGCTAAACTATAGTAGAGTTTCTAAAGCCGATACACCAGTTGTACCAGTGCTGGGCAAAAGGATGTTCTACTTTCAATTGCTACTTACTTTTCCTGTTCATTTAAGCTGTAGAAGTAGTAATATAATTTTGCAGCTGAAGTGCTGTATTTTTAATTGCCTTTCTGTTGTACTGGCCTCATCAATCAGGCACTTTAATATCTCTTGTTTTGTATTTAAGTACTCTTAAAGGAACTGTAACACCAAAAAATGTAAGTGTTTTAAAGTAATGAAAATATCATGTAGTGTTGCCCTGCACTGGTAAAACGGATGTTTGCTTCAGAAACACTACTATAGTTTATATGAACAAGCTGCTGTGGAGCAATGGCGGAAATTGAAAAATGGCTATATGGTACAGTGTAACTAATGGATAACGGATAACACCATTAGACAGACAGACAGCTTATCTGCTATCTGCTGTGTAACCTGAGCCTTTTCTCCTTTGAATGGCTGCCCCCACTGCTACACAGCAGCTTATTTATATAAACAATAGTAGTGTTTCTGAAGCAAACACAGCAGTTTTACCAGTTCAGGGCAACACTGCATTTTATTTATTACTTAAAAACACTTATTTTTTTACGTTACTGTTCCTTTAACACCATAAAATGTGTATTATACGTGTTAATTGCTTTGAGTAATTACACATTGCCTTTCTGAAAATTCAACCAAGTCAAATGACTAAATCGTTTGTATAGATCTTGAGCCAAGCCGTTTTGAGCTGACAGACTACACTCGCTTATGGGATAATTTGAATAACACCTGTTTTCTTAGCTACAGCAGATACTTCATCTAACGACTCTTCAAAAGATGTATCTCATGCAAATCCTAGTCCAATGGTTCCTGTAAGGGAAAATATGGAGGAGGACGTGAAGGCTGATCATGGCAATGGATATAAGCCTATCTCATCAGGAGGGCCAAATAATGCTCCAGGGCCCTTGAACCCACTTCACGGTAAGCATTCTGTTTTTCTTTTAAAAGAGCTTTCGTCAAAGGATTTCTAGTGTAGACGAGATCTCTTGGTGCTGTTGATCTGTACCATGATGTTCTCAGGGTTGTGAGCTTTTATATTTAGCTCAAAGTCTAATTGCTTTAACGACAGAATCATATAGCATTACTGGGCAGATTTATCAAAGGTCGAATTTATGTGAATTTTTTTTACTCTAATAAATTCGAATATACTCAGAACTCAAATCAGAGGTTATTTACAAAGTCTAATATTCGATCAAATAGTCCCAACCTGAAAATTCGAATTGAGTTGTGACTCGGGAAGGCAATTAACATATTCAAATGGTTCAACAGACCTCTGCCTTTGACTTGTAAATTAACTCGGCAGGTTTTAGGTGGCGAATATTCGAATTAGAACTGTTTCCATGGCTGAGGTGTGATAAATCTCACATTTCAAACTAAAAAATTATAATTTACTATTCAACCCTTAATAAATCTGCCTATGAGTAGAGTAAAAAGCCTATCCGTAAGTGCCCCAGCACAAAACGCGTTAGGCAGTCACCTGTATTTCCTAATTATTTGAATTTTTAATCATTTTTGGTCTCTACTTTTGGAAGAAAACTCACAACTTTTGCTATTTCTGAATAAATCTGCCCCTTGGAGTTCTGTTGTACCAAAGTTTTGTGGCACCTGTAAACTTAAAGGCCTCTGGCATTTCGCTGCCTTAAATCACGGTCTAGTTTGTAAGATACATATTCACATTCCTAATTACTGCTGTTGGATCTGATTGTTCTGGTCATGTTATGGCATTTACAGTATTTAACAACTCTTGGTGAATTATGGTTTAACATTGGTTTGAACACTCCTTTCTGAGTCTTGTACTGACTTTAGGTGTTCCTTTCTTTTACGGTTTTGGGGGATTTTAACCATTGTAAATGATACAGTTAGTATTTGTATTTCTAGTTATTTAAACCTACTGTTTTTGTTTTTAAATGTTCCGTTTAGCAGCTGGCCTGGGCCTTTCAGAATATTTGCACATGTGTCTATCATCTGAAGTTTAGTTTTAATGCAGATTCAAATTAAATTACAAATATATATAGCCGGCTATAATCCCCAAACTTTGTAAAACTCCTTAAATAAGTATTAGTGCGGAACCATAAATCTCCGAGCATTACGGTAATAGCTGCAAAAATTAAGTAGAACTACTTATATTATTAATAAAGGAGAGCTTAGGAAACCTTTTATAATTTAGCACGATTAATCCATTTGATTTGTTCTGATTCCTGTAACACATTTACTTCTGAACATCATTTGACTCACTGCTCTTTTACTCGACAAATCCTCGGACTCTTCTTAGCATCTTAGTTACCTGCTTTCTAGCATTGGGTTTGGTTTAAAGTCTTCAAGCTTGTAGACCTCTGCATAGGTTACAAACACACTTGTAAATGAGGGAAAGGTAAAAGGCACGCATCATTTTTATAAACATGAATTTTTTAAGAGAAGGTGAGAGGTTCCAGTTAAAATTATTGGAAAGCAAATTCACATCACGGCAAATCACACCAACTATAGTAAAAAATACATGCACTATAGTATTTTAGAAAATGGCTAATGGTCTTGAAAAAATCATAATTCACACCCAATTCTCAAATGTTTATTTATTTTTTGATTTAAATTATTTTTATGTAATGAGTATATGGCAAGACTTCTCTTTATTCATTTCACACTACTCTGAAGATTTTGGACTGAAGAAAAGTAGCTAAATAATAGAATTATTAGAAACTCTAGAAAGTATTTACACAGTCATTCATTCGCAAAGGCTTATGACGTTTTATTGCACTTCATAAATTTCGTCACTAAACAATATCTGAAAAAGTCCACGTTTCCGTGTTCCTGATACTATTGTCTGTGTGGGCCGCACCTCAGTGCACATTAATCTCACTTGCTTAAAGGATAAGTAAACCTTAAAAATAAGTGTAAATTTGTTGAGGATGCTATTCTAAGCACTTTTGTAATGTACAGTCATTATTTAATTTTTTATTACAAGATTAGATTTATGTAATGTTAATATGAAAATTTTGTTACAACAGCGCCACCTGCTGGTCATTTTCCAACCAGTCTGACCACCAAGTAGTCCAGGAAGTTTTCAGGAGAAAGAAAGAGGCTGCTTTATGTTCTTCTGCTTAGGAAAAAGATTTATAAAAACCTTTCTCACATCTTTCCTAAGCAGCCTCTTTCTTTCTCCTGACAACTTCCTTGACTACTTGGTGGTCAGACTGGTCGGAAAATGACCAGCAGGTGGAGCTGCTGTAACAATTCATTGATGTTAACAGTACATGTGACCTTTAATATCTTGGAATTAAAATTTTTAATACGGTTTAATTATCCTTTAATGCCACATAACAAGATAGTCTAGGTTTGGCCTGTTGACCTTTATTGGATCAAGGCCAAACACACAGGCATCACTAATGAAGATTTTAGGCATACTCTCTTGGGTTGTTTTAACCTTTCTGGAATAAAAAGCTTTTGCAAGCTTGCTTTATCCGTTGATGCCCATGAAACAACGAAGCTTGCATTAAACAATATGGAAGCAAATAAAATTAATGGTGCTTTTGAAGAGGATGCTCAGTAGTGTGCTCTTTCCACTGGATGGGGATACCAGAGATACGAGGAAGTCCCCAGTAACTGCCACATAAGACTGAGAGACGTCACGTGGCAGTTTTTGTTGCAGTGATGACATAGAGCACTCCTTATCTAACCAAAGGTAAGCTTATGTGAAGGATGCACACACACAACATATTTATTAGCTTGCACGTATGCGAGTCATTCACTAGGGCATCTTCCACGCAGATATAATTGTTTGCTAATTGAACCTAAGACAATCCAGTCTTTATATTGGCCTGAATAATGAAAGGTGGGTTGACATCCCTATAACTTTATTATATAGAAATGTAAGAAAATTGTACACTTAAAAACAAGCTGGAGAAAGCTTAATATAAAACATTGTGGTTATTTAGACTTCCCTATACATTTAATTATTGTAAAATCTAAGAAAATGACATACTAGTAATTCAGTAAAGAACACTTTTAACAATCCTGTAAGCAGGGGCGTAACTACAGAGGAAGCAGACCCTGCGGCTGCAGGGGGGCCCAGGAGGTACAGGGGCCCCATGAGGCTCTCATTGATGAGCAATTTCAACATATATTGGTAAAACAGGACAAACAGTGGATATGTTGGGGGCCCTAAAATGAATTTGCTGTGGGGCCCAGCAACATCTAGTTATGCCACTGCCTGTAAGAACTTGCAAAAGTTCTGTAGTGTTCATACACTCATTACACTTCATTTAAAGTAAGCTGCACATATTGTACCTCTCCTGATTATAACTTGCTTCCAACATTGCACAACTTCATTTGGATTTACTTCTTTGGAACCAAGCAACTTCGGGAAAATGTTCAATGAAAGACTGTATAACTGTACCATGTATTGTTTTTATTTTAAATAAAGTCTGGTTCAAAATATTTGCAGTTTGCATTGATTATCTAGCTGGAGGAAACCAGGAGACCATAAGATCCTCTGTTACCTTGAGTTTGTAGATCTCTCACCGTGTTCAAGTTTTAAAATGGAAACTTTCAGACCACCTTTACTTGTCTTGAGTAAAAAAAAAAAAAGGGGGGATTATATTGGGATTTATCCATGGGTTGGCCATCTTAAAATGTTGGCTTTGCTTCCCAATCATTCACCTCCTATTAAGTATTTACAGTCTACCCAAATATTAGAAATAGGATCCACTATTTTATTTAGCACCGGATCCACTATTTTGGATTCGGCTGACCCCCCGAATCCTTTGCAAATGATTTGGTCGAATACCCAGCCGGATCCTAATTTGTATATGCAAATAAGGGGGGGGAAGGGGAAAACCGTTTTTACTTGTTTTGTGACAAAAAGTCCTGCAATTTCCCTCCCCACCCCTAAATTAGGATTTGGATTCTGTTGGGTCGGGCAAAAGGATTCTGCCAAAACCTGCTGAAAAAGGCCGAATCCCGAACTGAATCCTGGATTCGGTGCATCCCTAATTAGAAATGTCTGCACTGGTGCATATATGATTTCAGTGCATGACCATGGACCATTCTGGCATTTTGGAAATCTAGGTGTTTAAATTTTTTACAGAAGTAATAATTTTTTCATTATTTACACATTTAATTTGATTATTTGCAGTCTATAGTTTGCCCATGTCCACCATGTGATCACTCACATTAAAGGCGACCATTCAGAGAGATCTGACTGCGTCTTTGGTCTACACATTGTGAAATGAACATATATCGTCTATAAAATTACCGTAGGTATATAGAGATTCTACTTTTCACTATTTACTATAAAATGAAAATACAGCCTAAATAGTTTTGATTGGGAATAGACGACGATAATTATTAACTTCTTTATAGATCAACAGGAGCATCATTTCTTCACATACACAGGTAGACTAAAGGTAACGTGCCTTTGATCATCCCCTGAATATCTAGTGGTACATTCTTGCACATTCAGTTCTGGTATCTTCTGAGTTCTACTGTTTGTTGCCACTTTCCTTGTTTCTCGATAGGTGTGAGACATGGATGCAGATAAGCACTGCACATGACAAAAGCAGTTAGTAAAAGGAATCGCATAGATTGTGGCTTATGGAATCTCCTTTTTTTTTCTAGACTTTAATGATCGTCCATACAGTAAACATTTTAATTATCTAAGCAATGTTAGGTGCACCTATGTAACTGTACGTCTGCATCAACACCAAGTCAATCTCTTTATTGCACATTAGTCAACTAGTATATATACACACATCACACTTTATCAGCATCAGGAAGATCTTAAAGGGTAGAGCCTTTTTCTATAAAATAGTGCATTTTGCTGTTAATAAGTATCCATCTATCATAGTACGTCAAATCAACTGGACTTAATGTATTTTTTTTTCTTCAAGGGAAATTAAAGAGGTTTCACTAATTCACAATGAGACAAGCCAGTTATATAACCAGTGAAACCTCTTCAAGAGAAAAAAAAAACACAGCAAGTCCAGTTGATTTGATTTACTAATCTAGATCTACCATGTCCTGGATGAAAGAGAATCATTCACATGTTTTAACTCTAAATTTTGATGTATGAATACAGTTTTGCTTGTTTTACAAATCCTTAAAATTAGGACTCTTGTGATGACTACGGACATGTTCTAGGTTTTTATAGGAACATTGAATTCGTACTTTTAAAGCCATTTAGAAGCCCATTAATATTAATGAATTATGTTTGAGATAATGAAGATTCTTTTCTATATGTCGACTGGGTAAACTGTATTCCTTTGCTCAGGCTGAGGTATTTAGAAATTCTATAAACCTCCAAATGAGTGGAGAATAGGGATGCACCAAACCCAGTATTCCGTTTGGGATTTGGCCGAATCCAAGAGCCTAGCCAACCGAATCCAAGAGCCTAGCCAACCGAATCCAAAACAAACAAACAAGGAAGTCAAAACCTGTGCATGGTTCTTTTTCCTGATGGTTTCCCTATTTAAATATGAATATTAGGGTTGGGATTTTGTTCAGTATTCGGCCGTATCCTAAAATGTTGAATTCAGTGCGACTCTAGTGGAGAATTAACAGTATGAAAGAGAAGGAAGTAGAAATAGTATTCTTTTAAAGGTACAAGTATGGAATCCACAATACTAGGGACTTTGGGTTTTCTGGATAACGTATCTTTCCATAATTTGGATTCATGCCTTAAGTCTACTAGAAAAACATGTAAACATAAAATGAACCCAATAGGCTGGTCCTGCTTCCAATAAGGATTAATTATATCTTATTTTCGATCAAGTCCAAGGTACGGATTATTACAGAGAAAAAGGAAATCATTTTGGATTATTTGGCTAAAATAGTCTATTGGAGATGGCCTTTCTGTAATTTGGAGCTTTCTGGATAACTGGTTTCTGGATAACTGGTCTTATACCTGTACCTGGAAAATAATCTTAATTGAGTGGTTTCCAAGTGGTGTGAAAAATTTTGCGATGCTTCATGTTGTACATGTCTAGTTGTTGATGTAAATGTTCAGTTTATAGGTGCATCTTAATTTGCTATAATTTACCTTTGAATTATTCATCTAAATTGTTTTTTTGTTGTTGTTTTTTTTACAATAATGTGCAGAATAAGTGTCCATACGTATTTTAAACACTATAAGCAGTACAATAATGGCAAGTAGCTTTATCTTCCCTCTACACACTATGGATAATTGCATCCCTTTCAATGGCAAGTCTGCAACTGGGTACAAGATTGTATATTTTACAGTAGTTTTATAATTTTCTGCAGCACTATGTCTTCAAGGCAGCATAGCACTGACAAAAAAAAGGAAAGACAATGCAGTTGTCTGGTCACTTTGGTTAAAACGTAAGAGTGTAATCTATAGCAGAAAGAACTTCAAATGAGTTGTGGGAAGTATACCGTCTAGTAGCCAAATCAGGTGAGCAAAATCACTAACCTAAAGGAGAAGGAAAACCGTTTATTGCCAACAGATTAGCCACAATAGTGCAAGCTATAACAGTATATTTATTCTGTAAAATGCTTTACCATAACTGAGTTAACGGCTCTAGAAGCTCTTTGTTTAGAATAGCAGCTTCCATATTGGCTTGGTGTGACATCACTTCCTGCCTGAGTCTCTCCCTGCTCACTCATAGCTCTGGGCTCACATTACAGCAGGGAGGGGCGGGGAAGGGAGTGGGAGAAAGAGGAGCAAACTGAGCATGCTCAAGACTAAACTCTGGAGGTTTAAGCTGAAGGCAGGAAGTCTAATACAGAAGCCCATGTATACACAATAGAAGGAAAGAAATGTGTTTTTTCTTTTGACAGAGTACTCCGAGCAGCATTACTTTGAGGGTTTATGGTGTATTTATATAGATAACTCTGATTAAGCTTACTTAGTTTTAGCCTTTCCTTCTCCTTTAAGGGTCAGGGCACACACTCTGATTCAGGGAGATTAGTCGTCTGGTGACAAATCTCCTCTTCTTCCAGATGGCTTATCTCCCCAAACTGCCTCCCGCCAGCTTGAATGTAAATCGCCGGTGGGATGGCACTCAGAGCGCTTCGTTTTCTGAAGTCGTTCAAAGTTGCCTCAGGAGGAAACTTCAGGCGACTTAGGAAAACGAATCTCTCATAGTGCCATCCCGCCGGCAATTTACATTCTAGCCGGCGGGAGGGGGGAGATTAGTTGTCCCGAAGAAGAGATTTGTCCCCCCCCCCCCCCAGAATTGGAGCGTGTGCCCTGACCCTAAAGGATGTATGGGAATTAGGGGCAAGAACATTTTAGTATACATTTGTCCATAAACACTATTTCACATGAACCCTAAACATCCTTCTGCAATGCAGGGTTCCTTTACACATTTATTCACATCTTGCCGTATGATAGATCTATCTGCTCAGTACAAGTACTAATATGCCTTCTGGAGAGCTAAGAATTTCAAAGGATGAATCTTTTAAAAGTTTGCTCTTTCTGCAAAATTAATTTCTCCTGTATGAAGTGTTAGACACAAAGGTAAAGGGGCTTCCACCAATATGGTTTAATTGTGAAGCAAAGCTGGCTTCCACACTGCTGTCTGCATTTTAAGAGGTGAAGAATACTCTTGATTAATATTCAAGTGGAAGATCATGAATGGAGACAGAAGATGACCTTTAGTAACGGTAATTTGAATTTGTTTTTCATGTAATGAATTTATGTGCTAGGACAGCTTTTACACTTAAGGGGAAAGTTATAAACTTCTGGCAGGTCATCCGTTCTTTCAGGAGCCTCATACAAATGACCAACATTTTGCCATAGTGTCTATTGTTTGCTTCAGGGTAAAAGCTGATGCATAAATTGTCTGCACCTATGGAAGACTATTACTTTAGGGTTGAAATATGGGTAACCATTTGCACTGGTCCAGTAACCCTTAAGCAACAGAAGCTTGTTTTCATTATGTTAACATGGCCACACAATAGTGTTATTTTTTTTCCTTGGACAACTATAATTAAGATGCAAAATCAGCTTATATAGATGTGTACCTTCATTTCACAATAATTACGGTGATTATAAAAAAAAAAACACCCTTAAAGGAAAACTATACCCCCAAACAATGTAGGTCTCTATAAAAAGATATTGCATAAAACCGCTCATATATAAAATCCTGCTTCATGTTAATAAAACATTTTCATAAGAATGTACTTTTTTAGTAGCATGTGCCATTGAGTAATCCTTAATAGGAAATTGCCATTTTAAAAAAATTGATTTGATATAAACTCTGTTGCGTAAGTATTCATTTTGTGGTATAGTTTTCCTTTAATAGCGCAGGGACCCATTTTTGAGTCACAGCCTGCTAAGAATTCCTTCCATACATGGACTGAAATAGTGTTTATCTGATTGATTGATCTCTGTTGGATGGATTTGAGAAGTCTGACCAAACCATATGCACTTCGTGAGAAGATAACCTGTTTTGACTTGCAAATTATATAATTTTCTGTTTGCGATCAGTTACTGGTCTGTTGCAAAGTTTAGCCCATGCAATAAGATACCCCCCTTTTTTTTTTTCTCTTTTTTGAAACCGGGACTTGAGGCGTCACAAAATGTTTTGCACAGCCAAAGGCTCATTAACCAAACCTAATACATATTTGTCAAACACAATTGAATATTGGAAATTAGATGTACTGGTAAAGGGCATGATGTGTTCTATACGGTTTGCACCTGCATTTTATGATATATAATTTAGTATCTCCATGCCCCTGCAAAGGACAATTATAATATCATAAATTCTCCATTTGCATTGCTCTCCACGTTATAGTTTTGTGCAAAATTAAAGCTACAAGCATGCTGTTATCTGTTGCTTTCACGTAGAATCCATGATAGAATACTCCCTTAAAACTTACCCACTATTGTCTGAAGTGTTAACTGAATCTGAACCTATGAAATTGTGTAACATTACACCCCTGCACAACTGAACTTTTCCCCCACTTTTTTCTATATTTGGCTGAAAATTAAAGGAGAACTAACCCCCCCCCTTAAAGAGAAGCTCCCATCCACTACTCTCCATTGTCCCCTCTCCAGGTTTCTACCTCACATAGCCCATTATTGAATGTGACCCTGAAGGTAACATTATCAATGTTAGAAGTGGAGCAGAGCTCATGGGCGCCATCTTCTGTGTTTTCTTTCTTTCATTTTATGGAGCTTTCCGGGGCACGAATACCAGACTGGCACCATAAAGCTCAGTGCCAGCGATCCCTTAGCAAAGAAATCCATAGACACAAAAGATGGCATCCATGAGCTCTGCTACTCTGCATGGATAAGCCAGCATTAAATCCAGGGACACTGAACTATGCGGGTAGGAAGCGGAGAGGCTCACGGAGGGTAGTGGTTTAGTTCTCCTTTAAGATCTAAATTGATTTTACCACTTGCCTTCCTTAAACCGCTTGTGTCTTGGTGGTTTCCAATTGTCTTTTGCTTAAGAAAAAAATCCTGTAGTTTTATGCAGTATGTAGAAAATTTAAACATTTCATTCGTAATGAGATTAAATGACAGTTTAGAAAGTAGCATTCTTCCTTATAATAACCAAGGTCACAAGAAATGAGTGTTAAGTCACTTGTACTTTGCCTCCACTCTCAACCTGCTTTGTTAAAGGGGACCCGTCACCCAAAAAAATGACTCCAAATCCTATTTTATCATGTTAGTTAAGCAAAATAAACTTTAATTACACTGTATACATTATTTGAATCTTGTTTACATCAGCTAGGGAATTCATAATTATAGCAAGCAGGCAGGAGCCATTTTGTGGACACTGTTATTAAGACAAGCCTTCCATCATCCCAAAGTCTTGTTTGTGCGCCAGAATGGGGGACCTGAAGTCCATCCTCATGCCCTGGTTACACAATTGAATGTTTAAGAGAAGTGGGGGTATTGTGAGGAGAGCAGTGACATCTAGGAAGTGCTGAATGGAAAGTGAAAGTAATTGCTTGCCCCGCCTCTATGCCTAAGGCACAGAGGAGGGGCAGGCAATATTTGATTGACAGCTGAGATTTTTAAATGAGTTTACAACAGCTATGAATGCATTAATAAAACAAAATTTGGAATTCATGTTTAATTTGAAAAGGACTTTTATTATACAGCTTTTTGTGTCTGGGTGACAGGTCCAATTTAAAGCTAAAGAAAAATCGAATGCACTGTGTGCACTCCAGTTGATTAGAGGGGGGGCCTACATATTTCTGGCCATATAGTTAAAATATGTATGACGAACAGCCACGTTAGTCTTGCTCTTTATTAATCTCATAAGTAATGAGCTGCAACACATAATATAGCTTTCACACTCATGAGAGGTCTGTATAATCAATATTTCCTAGCAGATAATTCCAAAGCTCAAGCCAATCCTTGTAAAATGAAAAGGTAAGATATTCCAGCACGGAGTGTTCTTGTATATACACCATGTGTTGGCGCAATGAAAAATCCAGAATTCTCGTTTACACAAAGGCTCATGGATCATCTTGATGGTTACACGCAATAGGAGAGACTTCCTATTCTGTATTTGAAGTTTTGCTACCAGACAGACGATTGGATGAAAATCTGGAAGGATTCCTTTATTCGACTAATTCGCTTCATCGCTGTAACCAGGAAGAATTTTATTTTGCTAGTTGCTTCATGGTTTGATTTATTATTCATACACTGTATAGCGTGAGGTTTCCAAAGTAGTAGTGTAGGATTTTATATATGGTCATTATATACGTTATCTCTATGAACTCCTTCATTCTTTCGGTAGTACTTGTCCAGTATACATAGCTTGAAAACCGTTGAAATCATATGTGGAATTCACTCCTGAAATGTATGAACTGGTTTCTACACATAGGGTTGGGTAGACTAATGACTTATAGGCTAAACCAGCTTGTCTGACAATTTTTTAGTTCAATGCTTTATTTCCTTGGCAAGCTGTGGAATATCATTTGAAAGCAGCCCTTGCACCTCTAGTTGGTTAACTATAATCTATTGCATGGTATAAACTATTCTGACATGTCTTACATGTTATTTTTTGTGAAACCAAAAATATACAATTAACATAAAAACAGCTGCCAGCGTTATGTTTATACAGTCGAACCTCAATTTTACATTCCCGAAATTGGCTTTTTTTCCCCCTGGTCCTACACTGGTGCAATACTTGATTTTATGCTGATTTTTATTGGTCCCCAGGAGAATGCAAAATTAAGGTTCAACTGTGTTTTAAAAAAAAAAAAAAAATCCTCTCATAACAATAATGTTCCTTACCTCCACATCTTAAATCTTCTTACTGTCACTGCACATGCTCGTTTGCGATAAACTGCTGTTGCATCTAAATTTAGCGGTCATTAAAATTATCAAGACTATACACATACCTCCCAACTGTCCCGTTTTTCACAGGACAGTCCCACTTTTGCTCAACTCGCTCAATATATATATATATAATACACAAAAGCCATAAATATCAAACTGTGACTAGTGATGTCATTTATGTCACATGACTCACTAAAACTTGTGTATTATAATAAATAAAGTACCTCTTGTTGGAAAATACGAGGATATTATAATTTACCTTTGAGTTCCATGACCTGTATAAAAGCACTCGGCCTCGTAGTTTTAGATGGTCATGGAACTCCTCAGTGACTTATTATATCCTTATATTTTACAATAGGGGGTACTTTATTCACTATATATACATACACATACAGGTATGGGACTGTTTTCCAGAATTTTCGGGAACATGGGGTTTTCTGCATAACGGATCTTTCCATAACTTTGATCTTCATGCCTTTAACCTACTAGAACATCATGAAAACATAAAATAAACCCAATAAGCTGGTTTTGCTTCCAATAGGGATTCATTATATCTTAGTTTGGGTCAAGTAGAAGGTACTGTTTTATTACAGAAGCAGGAAATCAATTTTAAGAATTTGGATAAAATGGAGTCTATGGGAGACGGCCTTTCTGGGTTACTGCCCAGGTTTAAATTTGCTCAGTATTCATAAATGACCCCCAGGGTGACCTAAAAAGCCTAAGTATTTGTGAGCCTTGGCTCTCTTGCCATGTAAATGAGAGTTTGGCCAAATTTTTAGAATACACAACCAGCCATTTTTGTTGTTAACTGGTTGCACATATCCATTCAGAATCTATTTGATTTAGAAGCCAATTTCAAGAAGATTGCTTTAAAACGGTTATATTGTGTGAGTTTGTAGCTCCGAGATTCTCCGATAATCTCTCTTCTTATGTAGCCATGTCGTAACTTGCAGAATGCAAATGTTCCTTTAGTTTTCTCTTTTTGTTCTTGTAATTATAGTCTCTGCATTTACCTGTACAGGGCGTGAGCATGCTCCACATTGATCCTGCTAGTCCAACATCTGAGTCAGATCACACTATAAGGGGCCTATTTAGTAAACCTCACTTTTTATGGTCGAGTTTTTAAAGAGGAAAAACTTGAATTGTAAGAGGGGTTAATTTTTTTCAAAATTTATTATCAAGCTGCTAAAAATCTGAATCTGAAAGTAAAAATCTGTTTAAGTCATGTAAAAGTCAATGGCAGATGTCCCTTGTACAATTGGAAGATGTTTTTTGTCTTCATGATGTTCTAAAGTTTCAGGTGTTTGACGCAGGTCTCCGTTCGATAATCCGAAAAATTTGTGGTTTACGTTAGATAAAGTTTTTCAGGCGACAATACAAAAAAAATCACACGATTTTGTTTTGACTTTTCCTGCAGGAACAATTTTCGTTTTACAATTGTTAGTAAATTAAGCCAGATCGTGGTTGGGAGTTGGGTCAAATTTTTATTATTTTAATAAAAAAAAAACCCTTGGATTTCTCATGCCACTTAGACACAGACCTAAAGGAAAAGTTTGCCTATGAATTTATGTATTACTACTATATTTTGAGATTCAATTTTTCTCAAACTTTAATTTACGCAGGTGTTCACAGACATATTTTCACCTATATTGTTGTTTATTCCAGTTTTATCATCAAAGTTTTAAGAAATTAATACCTGTTTACAATCGGTATAGAGATGATTTATTAATTTTTTTCCCTGGTGCCTCACATCGTCAGGCTTTCAGATACAGTCAACCACTGTTATTTTTATTGTATTTTAGAAAGTATTTTTTAATGCAAATTCAACCCTTAAAACTAAATGAATAATGAATTATTTTGTTAATTCTCGCTGTGTCTGTACAATTGGACTGATTTTGGTCCAAAAGTTTCTCTGTTGCCCATATGAAAAAAGACTGAAAGCATTTGTTCAAATGCTTGTCTTGAGATTTTTACTTGCATTCCATTATGGGCTGCTAAAACTCATCCAGTAGGGGCCAGCTCCATATTGTATCCTGTTGAGTGGATAGAGACTAAACAAGAGCATCATATATGTTATTGGCCATATTTATATTGTTCTTCTCATTGGGGACAGCAGGAACTGAAAAGAAGGTTCTGCATCTCTACTTTTTTTATCTGTTGATGCACCAAACATTGGCCAACCTGGTGCCTCTGCAGGTGAAATCTTCAGACCTGCTTGATTGGCCAAACAAACTAATATCTGTATTTTATAAAGATTATACTTTTACATCATTGTTTTGTACAGTTTTATAGGTGTGTGTGTGTATGACCAGCTTGAGAAGTCGCTTGAGGCAATGTGCTCCAAGTTAAGGCGGCCATTGTTAGTGCTGAATCGTCAGATACAGGTAGAATTCTATTGTTTCTACCTGTATATCGATCTGTATATCTGACGATTCAGCTCTACACGTGTGTATTGAAACGAACAATCATTCTTGGAAAGATCTTTTTGTTACTTCTATGGCCACCTTTATTGTTGCTTATTGTGTGTTGCTGCGTATTTAGAGATTCGTCTTGAGTTTAAACACTACTACCTAAACTATAAAAAAAAAAAAAAAACTCTACTAGATCCTTATGTATGTGTAGGCTTATTTGAAAGTTTTCATGAGTGTCGTGTAAGAAAACAGTGGTAGTTGTGTGGTTGTTATATTGATAGTTTGTGCATACTGGCTAGATCAGATCATATGTTACACACATGCTTCCTTTTTTAATTTTTCCTACAAATTTGTGTAATGGAATAAAGGAATATTAATTTTCTATTCCTCTACCCAAGCTTATAAAGTGTAAGAGGTATAGTTTTTCTTAAACTGTCTCTGTGTCACAGATCGGCAAGACACAAGCTATTTTACCACCTCCCACAAGACTAATGTGCTGTTACCCATTATCCAGATGGGGGTGTAATGTAAAACAAGTGTAATATGTTTAGGTGTAGCCAATGTGCTAATTTGCTCAGTGTTCATAAATGATCCTCACAGTGTTGGACAAGAACACCAAGTAAAGTGGACATAGAATATTTAACTAAAATGTCATGTTTTCTAAAATTGATGCATGACCGTCAAATTATTTTGTGTACAGGTATGGAATCCATTATCTGGAACCCCATTATACAGAAAGCTCAGAATTATGGAAAGGCTGACTCCCATAGACTCCCATTTTATCCAAAATTTTCAAAATGATTTCCTTTAATATAACCGTAGTTTGTACTTAATCCCAATTTAAGATGGCCATAGATGCACAAATCCTATCGTACGAATCGAGGATTCATAAATTTTCGGATTGTGTGTGGAGAGTGCCGACATCTTTGGTCCGGCGGAGATCAGTCGTTTGGTTGTTCGGACAGGTTTGATTTTTGACGCCGGATCCCATTGTGCATCGTAATCGGATCGTTCGGCCGTACGGCCAAACGTTCTGATTACCCCCAATATAGCCATGCTCGTTAATGGCATATTGGGGGAAAGATCTGCTCATTTGGCGATGTTGCCAAAACAAACGGATCTTTGCGTCTATGACCAGCATAAGATATTAGTCCTTATTGGAAGCAAAACCAACCTATTGAGTTTATTTAATGTTTATATGATTTTCTAGAAGACTTAAGGTATGAAGATCCCAATTACAGAAAGATCCATTATCTGGAAAGTCCAGAGCATTCTGGATTACAGGTCCCATACCAGTACAACTTTCGGCAATTTGATTTTTGGTGATATTGGTCCTGAACAGTAGATATGCCCTGGAAGAAGTTAAAAAATGTTTTTAAAATAAAACCTTTATTAATAACATACAGTTGCTTAGAAAACTCATTGCTCTGCCAATAATACAGCAATTTAGTAAAGTATAGTTAGCACAAAGCAAATAGTAAACAAAGTAGGTGCAGAAGTACAAAAGTATTATAGTACAGCCAATAAAGTGAAGTGCCAAATACAGACATGTAGTTTCAATTGTGTACGCAATGGGTGGGGGGGGGACCTAGTTGTGGTGTTCGCGAGTCTTGGCAGTTCGGGTATGGTATTAAGACTAGGGATGCTCCGAATCCAGGATTCGGTTCGGTACTCTGCCTTTTTCAGCAGGATTCTGATTCGGCCGTATCCTTCTGCTTGGCCGAAACGAATCCTAATTTGCATATTTGGTTCAGTGATCAGCCGAATCTTTTGCGAAGGATTTGGGAGTTCGGCCGAATCCAAAATAGTGGATTTGGTGCATCCCTAATTAAGACATAAGGCAGGATTCCCAGCTTTTTTTTTGGTGTAGAGTATTTCTTATGGGATAAGTTGGATTTCATGTATTCCAGCAACTGTTGGTAAGTTGGGGGGTCGGCTTGTTTCCAGAGCCGAGTTCTACACCTGGGGAATAGACCTTGCCATATAGTAACTAGTTGGTGCTAATTGTATTGAGTCATTGCAGGCCCCCAAAATTGCCAATTCCAGGGGCAGGGAAGGCAGAATGTTGGTCGCATCTGAGATTGTGGTACACACTCTCTGCCAATATAACCAGAGAAAGTCCAAGGCTGGACTGATCCCTGGTCTCTATCTTTGGGCAATCTCAATTTTGCCTATAGTAAGGGTACTTCTGGGTCATTCCGCATGGCTAGAATAGCTGTTCATGGCCAGTTGGGGTGGATGGAGTTATATGATATTTAAAGCCTTTTATTTAAAATGTGTGATACTATACAAAAGCAATGTAACCAGCATAAGTGATAAAATCAAGTGTTTGATGCAGAGGACCATAATCAAGAGCTCACATAGCAGCCATGGTGGAATAGAAGAGAAGAAAGTCCCATAGGGTCGGTGTCTCTGGTTGCTGTCACCAGTGAGGCCAAGAAACAGGTAATGTTTGTGTTCAGCTCACTGTAAGTACCACCAGTAAAAGACACGAGTGTAACACTATTGTTCATCTACGAGGGTGGTGATAGCAGTACCTGGACTGAGAGAAGTCATAGCTTGTGGAGATGCTAGAGATAAAAATAGGCAGGATGGAGTCAAAGAAAATATTTAAGATGTTGACTATATAAACCTATGAATATATATAATGCACAAACGTACATAAAACTGCCCTGGATATTATGTAGACAACATTGTCCCACATATAGTCATTTAATGAATGACATCACTAGACAGAGCAGAATAGCGGTGACCTCATTCTGTATTCCTTCATCTGATCACTAAAGGCAAATATATGATTGCAAAGGGGCATTTCATTAAAGTAAAACTATCTAGATAAGAATGGATCCAAATATACTTAGATAAGCAAAATTTCCAGAATTTGTGACCCGTTTCCCATGATTCAGTTTTAGGAAAATTATCAGGATCATGTTTAATTTTTGGATGAATCTACTGTAATTTCACATGAGCTCTGTAACAATATATCTTTAAGTGCAAAGGGTGCAGAGCCCCATAGCAGATCCTACTTCTGTGATTATAGTTTGCTTTATTTTTTTGTTGATAAGGAGATCAAGGCTGCATTATTTTACAAGCTAATTGTAGTAGGTAGTTTATAGAAAATATATTTTTATATATATATATATATTAAAAATGCTACACTACAACAATGAACTCTCTAAAAATGTATGGATTTTGTGCATCCCAATTATTTAGATATTGTATATAATTATACGCAGAACCCGGTTCAACATCAGTCTATAAACGTTCTACTAACCATTTAACTACAATGAGAGTTGGTTTGTTTCTTGTGACCAGTAGAAACGAAAGCCAAAGAAGCCTTCTATATCTGCAATAGAAGCAGTAAAGCAGCTTCTATACATAGAGTATCTTCCATACACATCTTCCATAAATAACCCTGTGTAGCCCTGGCCTTGTACCCTTCTTTACCCTGAGTAGTCATTGCAAACTTAAAGGTGGCCATACACAGGCTGACAAAAGCTGCCGACAGACCGAGTCAGTAGCTTTTTGGCCCGTGTATGGGGCTTCCCCGATCGATATCTGGCCGAAAGTCGGTCAGATAACGGACAGGACTAAAAAATCTCGTTGGATCCTGGCCACATCTGTTCGTTGTGGTCCAGCGATCCGACCACCCGTTACCCGTCATTATGATACGATCGTTGGGCCCTAGGGCCGATATCGCCCACAAGGTGGGCATATTGGGGAGAGATCCGCTCATTTGGCGACATTGACAAACAAGTGGATCTCTTCGTGTATGGCCACCTTTATAAGACTTGCAAAATAAACCCATTATCGGAGAATATGAAGATGGTTAGCTCCCCAGTTAGGGAGTGAAATGAGACCATTTTCTGAGTAACAATGCTCGTTGCAAAGTAGAAGTAGAATATATCTTCAGGCTGTCTCTGTTCCATTGAGACATTGGAATGCAAATAGAAGTTTTAACTGCACTCTAAAGGGTAATTACATATTTCATTAAAAAGAATGTCTTACCCAGCAGCTTGATTTCAGAATTACACAGACCAAATTTCCATGGCCAAATCTGTTTTCATTTTGCTGCAGTGCACCTGACTTGGCCAAAATTGCAACAACGTACTTGCCGATATCAGGGCCATTAAAGAAGCCGTAGTGTCAAATGATGACCTTGGTTTTTTCAATCCTGTCTGCCATTTAATAGCTCGGCTTGGCTCATTTATATCAACTTTAAGTTGTCATCATAATATGTTCTGGGTTAGAATATAAAGCCCTGCATATCTTCGGCGCTATATAAATAAATGATGATGATGATGCATAAACTTCCTTTAAGCACTTAAAGTGGACCTGTCACCCAGACACAAAAAGCTATATATTAAGTCCTTTTCAAATTGAACATGAAATCCAATTTTTTTATTTATTTTTTTTAAAGCATTCATAGCTGTTATAAACTCATTTATTAAATCTCGGCTGTCAATCAAATATTGTCTGCCCCTCCTCTATGCCTTAGGCATTATTTTCACTTTCCATTCAGCACTTCCTAGATGTCACTGCTCTCCCCACATTCCCCCCGTTCTCTTCACCATTTAATTGTGTAGCCAGAGCTTGGGGATGGACATCAGGTCCCCCATTCTGGTGCATAAACAAGATTCTGAGATGATACAAGACTTGTCTTAATAACAGTGTCCACAAAATGGCTCCTGCCTGCTTGTTATAATTATGAGTTCCCAGATGGAAGGAAACAAGATTCAAATAATTTATATTGTGTAATTAAAGTTAATTTTGCTTGACTAATGTGATAAAATAGGATTCTGAATTTTTTTGGGTGGCAGGTCCCCTTTAACTTGGGGATGTTTTTTGGAGAAATAATGAAGTCTTATTGCTGACAGTGTCAGGTAAGTTATTGGCACACACCGGTCATGGTGTAAAGGCTAGCAGGAATGAGATCCCTACAATGAAAAGGTGAGTTTCTAAGAGTATAAAGGAGACAAATAAAAGGGTCGATGATTGCAGTACAACATTAAAACACATTCCCAAGAATGTCCTGTTATGGGTGGCAAATTACGACAGAGCTACATTGGAGGATTGATAAGCACAAAATTTGGACAGAAAAGAGAGGATTGAATAGATTTAGAGTAACCAGAAGGGGCAGAGCAGCAGGAGGAGGTTGAATAGGAGACTTGTTTGAGATTAAACTTCCAGGAAGCTATGAAGAGCTCATGGTTGAGGGAAATACAGTTTATATTACAGCTACTATATTAAAAAAAACTATTTATGTAACCTTATCAGAATAAATATCTGAATCAAAAGAATAAAACAGGAGGGTGATTAAGACAAGCTGTTTGTTGACAGTGTCTTGAGATCTACTGATCACCAACGAAAGGTCTACTGGTAGATCCCATCTACCTTTTGGGCACCCCAGCTGTAAAGCAAAGAGGTGCTTGTTAAGTATGAGGAACTCTAGAATTGAAAGAAAGTTGGTAATGGTGCTTGGCATACACGTATGTAGCACAAGCTGGTCCAGACAATGGACTTTTCCTTTATCACAACTTGATCCCAGGACAATGTCATGGGGGGCAGTATGAGCACTCAAAGGCCTTGTTCATATGTCTGTAGGATTATTACAGATTCAAATTATATCTTCTTTTGAGAATGTTGGTAAATGTAAATTATATATAATAAACACTCCTATATGTGCCAGTTTGTACCTTGCATTTTCATTTTTGGAGCTGGCTCAATAGTAAATCAAATCAAATTTTTTTTAAACTTGCAACACACAGTTGCCCAGAGCTGTAAAGTCGTGTGGCTTTAAGGCTTCTGATTCAGTTCAGCTGACCAGTTTCCTGCATTTGGTCCAGGGATCAGCCAAATCCGAGCACTTTTTGAAGTATCCTTGTTCAGCCGACATCACTAAGCTCAGTTTATAATTGATGACATCAATAAGAGCAGTTTATAAGGATATTTACTTGGATATTCATGGCTTTTGTGTATTATATCGATATAATTTACAGGATATTCATGCATCTTGTGTATTCTAATGAGCCAGTGAAGTCCTAGAGACCTGATTAAGGTTCATCATTTCTGGCCCAATCTTGCAATATACAAGGTTTATTCTCTCTTACACTTTTTCAGACAGAAGTTGGGGGAATGCCCTGCAACAGGAATATCAAGGGGCTTAGTCTTCATTATAAGTCAGGGGAGTTGCATTTAGAATGCTTGTAGCAGTCGGCATACAAAAATACAATACATCAAAGGAGTTACCAGGATAAAAGATGAGGTTATGACATGGGTTCCTTGGTTCATAGAATATATAGTCACTTTGCAATCGAATGTCCAGGATTTCATGATTCCAATGACTTATGTCTTAAGGCCCCCATACGTGGGCTGATAAAAGCTGCCAACAGACCAAGTCAGCAGCTTATTGGCCCGTGTGTGGGGCCATCCGACGAGCTTTCCAGATCGATATCTGGCCGAAAGTCGGGCAGTTTAAAAAATCCCGTCTGATCGTGGCCGCATAGATCTGACCAGCTGTATCGGATGCATTATGATCTGATCGTTGGGCCCTATTGCCTGCGATCGGATCTGCCACTTCAATGTGGGCATATCTGGGAGAGATCCGCTCGTTTGCCAACATAGCCAAACAAGCGGATCTCTACGTCTATGGCCACCTTAAGGAGATAATTTTCTGGTGCTGCATCTGGACTTGTGGCAGCAGAATTTTGCCATAAAGCACGAATGAACTGCTGAAAGGATTGTGTTTTCTTCCAGAAGGGAATGGATGATCACAAGACTGCAACAATAAATGTAAACACACTCCAGCCTTTTTCATTCGAGCAGTGGTTGATTTGTCATGGATTGACGATATTCCTGGACATTGGGTTCATAGCTCTAGGGAAGTAGATTTGATCAGTAATAATGTGACCGATCCCAAAGTCTTCTGTAGGGATCGACATCCCAAGCCAGATGTTGTTTTGACTGGTTTGGGATAACGAGTCCTGAAGACTTATAATGATAAATGTTTATTGAATCAACGAATAAATGTTTTTTTAAAAATTCATCTTGATTTCTAGCCTAAAGGAATCGCTAAATATTCTGTTCCCGGTTTAATTTAGAATAATTTTTTAAGGCTTCTATTATAATTTTACAAATCACATTATTTGTAATAGTAAAATATTTATGTAGATCAACTTTTTATTGGGGATTTAACGAATAATGAATTTGGTTCCGAATTTTGCCAAACCCAAGCCTGTTTTTTTGCAGGATTTGGACAAATCCTGGCCAACTCACTAAACATTCTATTCCCAGTTTAATTTACAATCATTTTTGTAAGCCTTCTATTATAATTTTACAAATCGCATTATTTGTAATAGTAGAGTATTTATATAGATCAACTTTGTATTGGGGATGCAACAAATCCTGAATTTGGCTCACAATTTTGCCAAACCCAAGCTTGTTTTTTGTTTTGTTTTTTTTGCAGGATTTGGCCAAGCCGGTGCCAGGCTGAACCAAATCCGGACCCTAATTATCAAGCAACTTTTTTTAATAATCAAGGATCTTTAGACCAGAAGTTGCCTTTTTTGTTGTTGAATTATTCAGTTTCAGTTGTATCTAATTAGCATATTCAAATTAAGCTTCAGATTTGTTTGGGATTCAGCCAAATCTTTGTTTTGTATCTATCAAAAACATTTATTGGGGAAGAAAAGGGTACAGAAAAAAGAAAGGAAAAAAATTCTAAAAGATACACTTCTTAATATACAAAAATCTATTTACAGCCAAATCTTTTGTGGTGCATTCGGTATTTGGCCAAATTATAAAATTGTGAATTTGGTGCATTCTTACTTTTTATTAGTGGTTCAAGGAGTGTATTAAAAGCTAAAACCAATAAAGTAAGAAATATAGTTTCTCTCTTAAACACAAATTAATGGGAGATCGTAGGGAAAAGTTTCTGGGTGCATGAAGTCCATTGTGGACGGTAAGCTAGGGACTGATTAGCATATTGTTGTTTTAGGTTTAGTAAATAAAATAATTGCAGTTTACATAATATCTTTTCTTTCCAGGAACATTTCACATTAATGATTGGTATAAATACTAGGGATGCACCCAATCCATGATTCGGTTCGGGATTCTACCAGGATTCAGTCTTTTTCAGGTTTGGGGGGTTCGGCTGAATCCAAAATAGTGGATTCGGTGCATCCCTGATAAATACGGAAAAAACTGAAATAAATCTTTTTAAACTTCACATTATGGTTATATGACAGTGAATCCTCTCTATAAAATGTGAGTCTCGAGAAATTGGGAATATAGATGTATTTCTTTGCAGCCAGTCTTAATGAGCCCAAGATGTCAGCAGTTATGGCATAGTCCTCATTTGTATTCTATCGCTCTTCCAGGAGTACTTGAAGGACCATTGCCCATGTGATATTTGCATGAGTAAGCCCTGTAGAGTTGTATGGAAGGACTTGCATTACTCTAGCATTAAACTTCCTTATTGCTGTTTGTTACACTCCCCTTGTATTTGTTTATTCTGAGGTGACACTGCACCCATAATAAATAAGATTGGGGTGCCTCCAGCCAAGTTTGTGATCAGTTATCAAAAATGAGAGGCATAAAACTTGTATCCGGGATTTTGATTCTTTAAACCACAAAATATCTTAATGGTCACTGTTGATTTGTGGAATTTGCTTTTTTTATGCGTTCTAGAATACAGATATAGATTGTAAGTATATTTATATTGTCCATTTTTTCTTCCTTTCAGGTGATCCACAAGGGGGCTCAGAACAAGGACTTGGTTCTGGACAAGCACAGGGAGCCCATCCGAGACTGCCACAAGGGCCTTTTTCAGGCACAACTGAAGCTGCCCATCAGGGTCCCCCAGAAGGTTCCCACCAAGGCCTGCCAGACGTAACAGATCACAACCCTCCAGAAAGTCATCATTACACTCTACCTGAAGGTCCTCATCATGGTCCATCAGAAATCTCCCACCATGGCCCACCTGAAAGTCATCATCATAGCCCACCAGAGGGTCCACATCTGGGCCCACCAGAAGGTCCTCGTTCTGGTCCACCAGAGGGTGTACATCATGGTCCTCAAGAAGGTTCTAATCACGGTCCCCCAGAAGGTCCGCATCGTGGGCCACCAGAAAGCCAGTTCCATGGGCCACCAGAGGGCCCGTATCATGGACCACAGGATGGGCCTTATCATGGGCCACCAGAGGGCCCATATCATGGGCCACCAGAAGGTCCATTTCATGGCCCCCCACATGGTTCTTATCATGGGCCTCCACAGGGTCCTTTTCATGGACCCCCACAAGGTCCTTATCAGGGGCCCCATCATGGCCCCCCACAAGGGCCCCATCATGGACCTCCCCAGGGACCCCATCATGGCCCTCCGCAGGGACCCCATCATGGCCCACCTCAAGGACCCCATCATGGCCCCCCACAAGGACCCAGTTCTGGCCCACATCCTGGCCCTCCTTCTACTGGTCTTTTAGGTGCACGACCTGGTTTAATACCACTACAGAGGCCACCTGGAATTCCATCTTCAAACATGCAACGCTTTCCAATGTCTCAAAGGCCTGTCCCCCCTCGTATGATGAACAGAGGCCCCCCTCCAGGGCAGGGTGGTTTTGGTATGCCACCTCATGGGATGAGGGGCCCTTTACTACCACAAGGGCACTTTCCTAGACAGAGAGGACCGGAAGGTCATGGGGGACCTGAAGAGCGGGATGGTAGACCATTCAGAGGTGAAAGGCAAGGCTTTCCTCCTGGTAGAGAAACAGAAAGGTTTGGAAGGCGTTCATTTGGAAATCGTAATGAAGATGAACGAGAGCGCTTTGGTAGGCGCTTTGAGGACCCTGATCATGAGCGGCCTTCTAGTCGTGGGAGGAGCAACTGGGGTAGAGGAAGTCCTAGCCGTGAAAGACAAAGAGACTCTGAGGAAAGAAATAGATGGTCAGTGGGACATGAGAGAGACAGGAGTCACCCTAGAGGAAGGGGAGATTTCCTTGAGAACAGAAAATCTGATGCAGAGCTTGATGAAAACCATAAACCTTTTAGTAGTAGAATGCGAAATGCAGAAACAGTTACTGAAAGGAAAGAGGGTAAAGAGGAACCTGCAGGGAAAAAGCCAGTTGAAGAACAGCCTCAAAAAGCTAAATCATCTGAAGAAGCAGAAAAGGACACTGGATCAAATCCAGCAAAGCCTTAAATAGTTCCAAGAAACATTACCGTGCTGACAGCTTGGGAAGTGTAAATTATGCTGTATATTTGCTTCTCCTCAACCTCCCCCGTTACTGATTTTTGGGTAATTGCAGGTTATCTGGGTTTCCTTCTGTTTGAAATGGTTCCGTCTGATTGCAAAGATTATTTGTCTTCTGTAACCTTCTAAGTGCACACTTGTGTTAACAAGTCAAAATTAGTTTTTTGTTGTTTTTTTTAATGAGGAAAAGAAAAATACAAAACATTAAGGTCCTCAGAAAATAGGTTTCTGTTTTTAATAAACTCTATTTTCGTAACAAATTTTGTGTGAGCTCCTTCCACTCCTGCATAAAAGTACAGGATGGCTGGTGTGAAAATAATTGTGTAGCCAACTGTTTTTTTTTATGATGAGACATAGTCAGGTCTATAATTTACAATACACGTTGCCCCCTCCCCTCATTTGGTTTACAAATGGTTTTATAATGAAAGGGGGTAATGACCATATCCCTTTTAGTTTCACCGATATTCTTTTATTTATTTTTATTTCTAGTCCAATATGCAGTGAAAAGGGGAAGAAATGTCACCGTTAAAACACGGCTTTTATTGGACACAAGTTCTGCCTATTCATTTTAAAGTATTTTCCACCTTTTATTTTTTGTAGAATGCAAAGTTCTTCTTATAGTTTCACTGAAAGGGAGAAACGAATTTAACATCTAATGCTACTCCAGTTGGTTAGAAGAACCAGAGGTGGTCAAAAGCAGAAGTGTCTTTCATGTCATTGTTTAGAAAAACAAAAACCATGAATGTTTTTAACTGGACAGTGCAGAAGGGTTGGTGGTTGCCAGTTTGTGGGCACTGACTGCCAGCAGAAAACGTCTATTAGAAAGCCAGGTGGCCATTCAGATTCCAGTGGACATGCTTCTTCTGCTGATAACTTTCTGGGAACCTGCACACGGATATGGAAGCCCAAACCCTGTTCTATGAACATAGGTGTCTGTTGCTCCCTTTAAAATCTTTATTGATCCACCAGTGTTAATTTGTATTCCAATGGGCAGATTTATCAAAGGTCGAATTTTTTTTTACTCCAATAAATTTGAATGTACTCACAACTCGAATGGGAGGTTATTTATGAAGAAACTTGAACATCTAACATTCGATCGAATAGTCCCCACCTGAAAAATTCAAAACCAAATACGAATCGAGTTTTCCTCCGAAAAAAAAAACTTGAATGTCAGGAAGGCTATTAGGGCAGAGACAGACACTCAGATTTGGGGAGATTAGTTGTCCATCGACAAATCTCCTCTTCTTCGGGACGAAGAATGTAAATCGCCAGCGGGATGGCAATCGGTGTGCTTAGTTTTCCGAAGTTGCCTCACGAGGAAACTTTGGAAAACAAAGCGATCTGAGTGCCATCTTGGCATCGATTTACATTCTAGCTGGTGGGAGGCAGTTCAGGGAAATTAGTTGCCCCGAAGAAGAGGAGGTTTTTGCCGGGCGACTAATCTCCCTGAATCTGAGCGTTTGTCTCTGCCCTTAACATCTTCAAATGGCTCAACGGACCTCTGCCATTGACTTGTTTTAGGTGGCGAATGGTGGAGAACGGTTTCAAGTTGGTGCTTTTAAATTCGAATTTTGACACAAAAAGAAATTCGACCCTTAATAAATCTGCCCCAAGTGTCATTGTTGCTGAGAATTTTCACTATTTGGTTATGTATGAAATTGTTACTCCTTGTGATGGGATGATGGCATGGAGACTGGCCTAGAGCCGGATACTCGAGAACATTACATGTATGAGGAGCAAACCTGAAGGCCTCCAGCCTTATTAGAAATCGGTGAACCCTTAGTACACGGTTATATAGGGCCTCGGCTGATGTAGTGGTTAAACACAGTCATCATAAACCTTGTTTTTGAATAGAAGAGACATTTCTTTGAATACCCGTAGAGAAAAATAAAGTCTGTTGGATTTTGGAGGGGGAAAAAATTATTGATTATGAAGAGACTACCCAACAGTGACCAAATGACTAACAATCCAGTTATGTAGCAAAGCCATTAAACCAAATTTTGCACCTTAATAAATTGTGAGTTTTCTTTGGGCAGTTATATTTTATTTTGATAAAGGCATGCCTGCCGTTAGGTAAAGCAGTATTACCCTTGGTATTAATATGCATTGCTCCGGAGGATTCATTTGTAATTTTATACTCTTGTGTTTGAGAGAAGCAGAAGCTGTTACTTTTTTAGCTTTACCAAAAATGATTCCTATTAAAAAAAAAAACCCAAAGATAAAAGAATAAAATACAAAACTTAAAGGATGTATCATTTTGTGTGTTGTCATTTTAGTAGCTGGAAATATTGTGTACCATTCACAAACTCAGTTGTTCTGGTGAATGGGCGTTAACATATCCAAAAACATTTCACAATTTAGCTGAATCCATGTTACTCCAAGAATAAGAGGGTAGAGTCCTGCAGAAAGTCTGGTTACCCGCAAAAACCTGCGGGTTGCGGGTATAAGTTCAGGGTGCAGGTATAGACACGGATCTTCTCAATAGAGATTTTTACTCCTTTTTTCTGTTCAAGCCTACTTCCGATGATGTCACTTCCAGTTTACAATGACAGCACTTCCTGATTCTTGATGGGTAAGAATGCTGGTCCGGGTTGTGGATTGCAGGTTGTGGGTACTGGTCGGGGTACGGGTTCCAAAAAATGGACCCGCGCAGGACTCTATAAGAGGGCTCGTGGTAAGAGGTGTGTGCATGTATGTTTGTATGTGTTGATATTATATAGCCACAAGTATGTGGACACCTGCCTGTCTGTCGGAAGTTGGTTCTCTCTTTGGTGCTATAACAGCTTCTACTCTTCTAGGCTTCCACTAGATCAGTGGTCCTCAACCTTTTTTTTTACCTATGAGCCACATTCAAATGTAAAGAGTTGAGGAGCAACACGAGCATGAAAAGCCAATTAAGGGCTGTGATTGGCTATTTGGTAGTTGCTATGTGGACCAACAGTCTACAGGAGGCTCTGTTTGAACAGAAACCTTGTTTTTATGCAACCAAAAGATGCCTCCAGACCTGGAATTGAAAAATAGGCACTTGCTGTCCGACCCCTGGGAGCAACCTCCAAGTGCTTGTTGAGCAACATGTTACTCATGAGCCAGGGTTGGGGATTACTGCACGAGATGATGGAACATTGTAGGATTTGCTTCCATTCAGCGTTCAAGAGTGGGCATTGATGTCCGGTGATCAAGCCTAGCTTGTATCTGTTACTTTTTTTTTTTTGTAAATTATTTTTTATTAAATTTGTAAAATAAATCCAGGGGTACAGAAAAGAAAAAGGGGGGGGGTGCAGTAAAAGCAGTACATGCCATCAATACATTGTATTAGTCTTGAACCACGAACATCAGCATAAAAATCCACAGCAAATAGTTTGAAGTACTAATCTATGTAGGCACAGCAATTCAATACAAGAGATATAAGAATGGATAATCATGTCAAAAGGGAAGGGACTAGGAATGCCTAGTCTAGGAGAGGGGTCTCTTGTAAATGTATGTTATTTCAGGAGTTAAATGAGTGTGTTATGGGCTTACTAATTGTTTGTATTCAGACGAATCTTTATACAGGAACCATCTGAGCCAAGTGTCCCTATACTTTGATGTATCTGTTATTTTTATCAATTGCACTAATAATCCGCTGGGTTTTGTGCAGACCAATCAAGTTCTTCCACTCCCGTCTCAGCAAATCCATTCGGTACTGACCTCACTTGGTGTATAGGGGATCATTAGAAGCATGAATGGTCAAGAATGTCATTGTGGCACCTGTGTTGTCACTGATGGGTGTGGCCAATTCAGTAGTTAAACTGGGTGTCCACATACTTTTGGCCAGAGTGCATGGGGAGGTAACGCAGACTGATTTTAGGTTCTTGCATCCCAGTGCAGGTGTGATAGCTTAAGGTACCACTCTGGTCTCTGATTTCCATCATCAGCGCATTCACCATATCTGATCAGCATTAATAATGGTGAAGTGTTAAGGAGACTAGCCAACGCTGGAGAAGTTAGCCAGGTGGGTGCATGAGTTACTTCCTGTCCATCTATTTTTGACCCTTTACTTTGGTTCCCCAGTTGTTGCTAAACCTCATGTTGAAGACTTCTCAAGGTTAAAAAAAAAAAAAAGTTATATAAACTTATATGGTTGAATTAACTGCATTGGTCCTGCTAATCCTATCCTGCTGCTGTATGGAGAACATTAAAGCCTAAGTGTTACCCTGGGCAAATGCCCCTAACGTTTTACTTACCCCTAGTTGCAGATTCAGGCATCGGAGTTCACGGGTGCCATCTTCTTTAACCATTACACCATAGGAACCTAGACATTGTGCCATCTTCTTCTGTTCAGAAATCTTCGGAATGAGACTAGCGTGGCGGCGCATGCGCACTTGGAGCAATTTTCTGTTTCAAGATAACCGCGCATGCGCCGTAACTCAAGAAAATTGCCAAAGCATCTCATTCTGAAGATTAGTGAAGCGGCTGAAGATGGTGCCCGTGAACTCCGATGCCTGACTCTGCACCGAGGGGTAAGTAAAACGTTGGGGGCATTTGCACAGGGTAACACTTAGTCCGGGGGAGGGGGGCCTATGTGGGGTAGGGGTTTTTAAACATTAGGGTTGAATTCTCCTTTAATCGGTAAGACAGAACTCCAAAAAGTCAATGTAGGTCACATGGAACATGTAAACATCCTGCAAGGGAAGGTTCTTTAAGGCATCCTAGATAAAATGTCCTTCCTGGGGTTACTTAATAAACAAACATATTCTTCCTTGTTCACATTATCTTTTGATACTGAAGCCATCATAGTCACGGTTAAATACATTCTTCTGGTTCAGCTGGACAATTCTCCAAGAGGCTCATCTAATATGGTTCTAACACAGGGAAATGCTTGACTGGGCCCATAACGACAAAAAAAAACCTTCCAAGAACCAATTCTAAATGTCATCTAATTGGGCAGGTTTTTTTTAGATTCCAGTGATTCCTGAAGATTTGGTCAGCCACTCCCAAACATCTTTGTAACAGTCACCCTGCTATAGTTCCAGGGGTACGTAGGACACAAATAAGCACTCACCCCAAATCTCCCCCTAACCTGCCTTCAGACTGGGCCCTCTTATTTTGGGTATGAGACCTTTCCATAAATGCTTAAAGAGGACATAAACCATATAAAGCAGTGCAGCTCTTGGCATACTTGCACAGTAGTTTCTCAATAACAAGAGATATCTTCTCTAGTATCTATAATAAAACCATATTGCCAAAAAGGACACCTGCCTGTCCAACATCTTATTCCCAACCCAAGGAAATTAGAATGCAGTTGCTCCCTTTGTTGCTGTAATAGCCTCCGTTCTTCTGGGAAGGTTGTCACTAAATATTGGAGCGTTGTTGGTGGGATCTGCTTCCATTCTACCACAATAGCATAAGTGAGTTTTTGATTTGTTCCAATTGGGTTGAGGTTCCTTTACTCCCATCTCCGCAAACCCATTCTACATGAACCTCACATTGTGCTGAAATTATAACGGTTGCCATAAAGCAGGACGTATGGAAAAGGATATCTTTATACACTGTTGCTTTCAGTGGACCCAAGGGCTCTAGCCTGAGCCATGAAACAGCCCATAACTATAAGACACCGGATTAATGTGCAAACTAGCGATGGGCCGGCCGACCTGATTCCTGTGGGTCGGGTGGGTTCGGACTGACCTCGTACATTTTGTCGCGGGTGTGGGTTGAGCTCTTCTCCTGCTCTCCTCGCTGGCCACCGTCAAATGCCGGCTTCCAACTTCTGGGTTCGTCTTTTATAGACGCTGTGCCTGCTCGACCCCACCCCTTTTGTGATGTAATCAGTGGGGCGGGTCTATAAAAGGAACCCAGAAGTGCAGATGCGTGCAAACGGAGGGCAGGTCAGGGTCCAGTGCACATCACTAGTGCAAACCCTTATTCAGAGAGTGTCCCACCCTGTCCTCCATTTCAATTAATGGGGATTGAGGCAGGGGGGGAAAAGTGATGTCAGTTTGAAGGAATCTCAAATGCAATCACATGATCCTTATTTACTGTACTGATAACTTGTGTTGTGCTATGATGATAGTAATCTATATAGTGAGAGAAACTGGTGTTGCAGCCATGACACTTACACACAAGTCTCCTGAACTCACACACTCATTAGGAATAACAAACAGGATCCAGCCAATAGTTCTAATAACTTTATATAAAATTCCAGAACAAGTTGGATTGAAGGCAAGGGGGTGTCCTTTATTCTGTAGGATGAACACAACAAGAATGGAGATCGTTACAAGAGAGAAAACAACTGCAGATGAGAATTAATTAAGGAGAGCAATTGACATAAACTAAGAGCTTGGGGGCATCACGTGCGGGACATGGTCACGGGCAGAATCCAATCACACCACATGCCAAGCGACCCCCGGCGTTGCCAGTTTTCAGACTCTCGTCATCTCCACCTTTGCCCAAGTCATCTTGCTTCTCATGGACCTGATTGGAGAGGAGGGTATAAAACAATAACAATAGTAAAGTTGTGAAGACTTGGGTTGATAAAGCCGAGTTCAGACAAATTCAGCAGGTCAGTTGTATGGAGCGAAACATTAGCCAGATATGTATCAGCTGAATTGTTGGCCAGGGGTTCAAGAGATCAGATCACTATACTTGCTCCAAGGTGTTGGGAGCCAAACTATTCACTTGGTGCCCTCACTAAACAAAAGATCGTACAGTGCAGGGTAAATGGCCACATTTATCAAAGGTCTTTTTTTTTTTAAATTCTATTAAATTCGAATATATCTCAATTTCGACTGGGGGGTTAGCTATAAACAGGGCTGGATTTACATAGCGTGTGACCCTAAGCCCACTGCCATTCGTCGCCACTGTCCCCTCCCCTTTATTCGTACAAATAAAAAACTATCGTATCTACTGCGCATCACCAGTGTTTTTGAACCAATGTGGGTGAGGTTGGGCAGCATGCCTCTCCCTAAAATCCTGCTGCCCTAGGCCTTGGTGACCTCTCCACAAATACGGGCCTGGTTATAAATTAAAAAAAAAAAAAAAAAAAAAAACCTTGCATCGAATTTGACTATACTTGATTTGAGTTTTCTCCGAAAAAATGTCAGGAAGGCTACGAACGTTCAAATTGGTCCCTGGACTACTTCCATTAACTTATACATGAACTAGGCAGGTTTTAGGTGGCGAACAGTTGAATTCGAGATCTTTAAGGGCCAGAACATGAATCTCAAAATTCAAATTTGATAGATTTTGAAAAAAAAAAAAAAAAAACTAACTTTAAATTCAAATCTGCCCCTAACTCTCTATTAGTGACGCAGATGTGGGTTTAGGTCTCGTGTTCACAAGGGAATATTGGACTTACCACAGCAGTACGGCCAATGATCGAGCGCTCGCCTTTCAGGGAGATCTGAGGGTCTGTGAATTTGAACTGAGCAACACCACCTTCAGCCGTCACATTGCCAAGATCCCCAACGTGCCTGTAGGAAAGTAAAGGTGTTAGAGAAAGACGATGCCCTGGAACATCAACATCTCTGAGCACTTAGAAAGTTTCCTTCCAGAGAAAGTCTTACACGGGAGCCAATGAGAACAAATTCCAGGTTTCCCATCATCTCTCTCGTTAGGGACTGAAGGACGAACACATTAGAACTAGGGGTGCACTGAATTCACTATTTTGGGATTAAGCCGAATCCCTGAATCCTTTGTGAAAGATTTGACCAAATCCTAATTTGCATAAGAACATTATGGAAAGGAGAAAGTGTGGGGGGGGGGGAAAGTCACGTGATTTCCCTACCCACCCCTAATTTACATATGCAAATAAGGATTTGGTTCGGTCGGGTACAAGGATTCGGCAGAATCCTGCTGAAAAAGGACAAATCCCGAACCAAATCGTGAATTTGGTGCATCCCTAATTAGCATGTATTGCATTTGGACACAAAGTGCTGGTTGTTGAGCAGTGCATTGGGTTCAGCCATGATTAGTGCTAATGATCCTCTATAAACCCTAGGACTGAATAGATCCGCCTCCGTCATGAACTTCCCATCTATACACACTCATACACGGGCCGATAAATACGGTCGACAGCTTATTGACCCCAGATCAATATCTGGCAGGTTAAAAAATCCAGTCAGATAGCGGCCGCATCTGTGAGTGTATGCAGTCCCGCAACCTGACCGCCTGTATTGGATCCATTATGATCAGATCGTTGGGCCCACGATCGGATCAGTCCAATATCGCCCACTTCAATGTGGGCACGTCGGGGAGAGATCCCCTCGTTTGGCGATCTACGTCTATGGCCACCTTTAGTTATATATAGAGTCACAGATAAGAACACGAGATTCCAATAACCGCCGCCCCCTTCCCTCATGATGGACACAGTGCCCCCTTGTGGAGGAACCTGGTCAGAGCTCTCTCTTCCTAAACAGGTTTCCCCAACATTTAGATCCCATTAATCACATTTCTCCTGTGCAATTTGTGTTCCTCCATACAAAATAAATAAGCGGTTCCAGTTACATAATATGCGCAGTTGCATTGTGTTTGGGATATGTGATACATGATATATTATATGTGATACAGGGAGCGGCACCCTAATAATCCCCCAGGAATTATAAAAAGAAAAGGAACTGGTTTATCCAGATACCTATCAAGCAGCGGTGTCCTGGAACACCTCCTTCTTTACATTTAGGGGCAGATTAGTAGGTCGAATAGTAAATTCAAATTTTTTTTTTTTTTGTGTCGAAATTCATACATTCAAACTTTTTGTACCGGCCAAAATAACTATGGTCATAAATACGAGGTTTTATAGTATAATCTGTGTGTGGATATTATAGTGCCACGAATATTGGTTGTTCTTGCCCTAAAAATACTGCAGTCTTTCCAGTGTAGGACTTCCTAAACTGTGGGAATCCTGGAGGAAAGGCTACGCCATAAAGCAAGGATATACTGTATAACAAGGATCTATAGAGAATCACCTGTCGGCATCTTTGGGGGATCCGTGATTCTTGTTCTGCGGGTTGAAATGAGGGCCGGCGCTGAGACAGCCTGGAATAAGCAGAGAGCACAGGAATGTGACACACAATAACAATCGAATAAAGGATCATTATACTGAAATAACAGAAACGTTTGTGTAAATAGAGTATCTTTCTATAGTTGCACAAGGCCCTGATCACAGGACAGCTCCCTTGACTCTTACCATTAGTGTTGTCCCCAAACACGTGGATATGGAAGCCGTGATTTCCGTCAGTCAGACCCTCGATCTTCCCTTCCACTGTCACGTCACCATCGTCCTGCGCAGAGACGGGAGGAGAGGAGGAGCTTATTATGGGAAATGCACCCAATCGCAGCACTTTTTAGTTGAACCAGATCCATACCCATCCAATCATGTAACTATTCAATCGTTAGACGGCTGAAAGTATCAATGCTTTCGGTGCCTGCCAATCAGAACCCAGAAACATGGAAAGGTACCAACCACGTCCTCTGTTTACTGGCTACTCATGCAGCAGATACATGAAAAGGTGCCAGCACTCAAGGGGTTAAAATCCCTTGAGCATAATCCCTTCCACTGGTTAATTTTTAGGATACCCCCGCCCCTCTTAGAAGCAGACACCAACAAACTTTGGACCTGCAAATTGCAGTCCCATCTCTATAAAGGGGTCACTTCTCCGGCCAATGAGATGTAGGAGCAAATAATTGTCTGTGTGTGAAACAAAAAGACTGACATTTGGACATAAAAGTGCTGACTCATGCTTACACAGCAAGTGCCGGTTTATCAGACTGGCATTCTGCCACACAGGCATCTGATTCTTAAAGGAGAACTAAACCCTAAAAATGAATGTGGCTAAAAATGTCATTTTATATACTGAACTTATTGCACAAGGCTAAAGTTTCAGCTTGTCAATAGCAGCAATGATCCAGGACTTCAAACTTGTCACAGGGGGTCACCATCTTGGAAAGTGTCTGTGACACTCACATGCTCAGTGGGCTCTGATTGGCTGTTGAGAAGCTAAGCTTAGGGCTCGTCACTAATTATCCAGCAGAAAATGAGCTTCCCCTGTAATATAAGCTGATGCTACAGGTTTGCTGATTATTAAATTCTGATGCTAATTGCACTGGTTTCTGTGCTGCCATGTAGTAATTATGTGTATTAATTACAAATCAGCCTTATATTGTGACATTTCTATTCTATGTGTACTGTATATTGTGAGTGGGTCCCTAAGCTCAGTAAGTGACAGCAGCACAGAGCATGTGCAGTGAATCAGCAGAAAAGAAGATGGGGAGCTACTGGGGCATCTTTGGAGACACAGATCTTTACTGCTAAAGTGCTGTGGTTGCCTTGGGCTGGTACTGAAGCACAAAACATCATGTACAACAACTAATTCTTTAGTTAGGCTTTAGTTCTCCTTTAAACGAGCCCAGATGCAGTTAGACACAAAGTGTTGTAGTTAAACAGGCTTCCTTGGTGCATTTCTGGTCTAAAGAGGCCACTGCAAGGACACAACCCCCCTCCCCCCCCCTATAGTCATTCACAGACTGAGGGCAATAAACAGTTTTTTGTGCTGCATCAGGGCTCTGTGCTGCATCTGGCACAGGTACAGTAACTGCATGGTGGCAATGTGGAAATGCACCAGGCTAATAAGTTATAATAAGTGGTGCAAGGAGATGATCAGGAGTAAAGTGGCTGATGTGAGTTCCCTGGGAGCAGGAGCAGCAGTGTAGAGTAGGAGCGAGTAATCCCCAGATTAGCAGAGTATTAGCCAGACAATTACATGTCACAGAGCACGGGGCTTAGTCTCGACACACAAATCCGGGGATGAGAGGGCTGAATGTGACTCAACAAGCAGAGCACCGGGTCACTGGCACAAACTGCAGGAATCTGAGGTCCAGAAAGTGTGTCAAAGTCCAGCGTGATTCTCCTGTATAGTGACTATAACTCCCAGCATTCTCTGCAGCCTGAGAAAGAGTTTATATAACCCTCTAGCAGCACGAGGCAAAGCCTGTCCTGTTTCTTATACACGAGGTTCTGCACAAGGGGTGAGCAGGGAACTCATTCCTAATATACTATAATATACTACATGGTGAAAAGGCTCAGATGTTGCTGATTCATGTGTATAGTGATAGCAGGCAACTGGCACCACAGAACTACAACTCCCAGAACCACTTGCTCTGGATTCTATTCTTAGTGGGGGACTTAAGTCATTCTCCCCAGGGGCTCATTGTTCTTTATATAAATCCCCTGTGTCCTGAGTGCAGCACCTGACACTAGAGATAAACCGGTTAATATCGGCAGTGCAAGAAGCCCGGGCCCCAATCTATGTGGCCCACGTACACTGACAGCAGCACTTGCTATAGTATATAGAATGGTATATAGAATCTTATGGGTTTTTTACTTCTACCTACAGCCCCAACAACCTGCCCCCTGATACTCTGCACCGGGGACTGATGTCCTGCCCCATCACACCTACAGTTGCCACCTGGCCAGTATTTTAGCGCCGGGCCTGTAAAAATGGTGGTTGATTCCAACGTTATTAAAAAAAGGTAAATATATAGGAAGGCCGGTATTTTTATCCAGAAAAGGTGGAAACCCTAATCACAGCATAAAGACATACAGGAGAGAACATGGATGGGGCCCCTGCACAGATTGCTCTATAGGTGCCCCAGTTTAAATCATTTTTAAACTTATACCCACCTAAGGGCTCCTCCCACTAACTCCCCCAGCATGCACTGCCACTCTAGCCTGCCCCTCCCAGCATGCACTGCCACTCTAGCCTGCCCCTCCCAGCATGCACTGCCACTCTAGCCTACCAGCTCCCAGCATGCACTGCCACTCTAGCCTACCAGCTCCCAGCATGCACTGCCACTCTAGCCTACCAGCTCCCAGCATGCATTGCACTGCCAGTCACGCCGTGCGCCTCACAGAGCCTGTGGAAACGCTTGTTGTAGTTGCACAGATGGCGCAGGCAGTATATGACAAGCAGCTCAATGAACATGAGTGGCCCACACGGAAAGGGCACGGCAGTCCTAGCGCGGAAGGCACAGAGCCCCCCACTAGAATACTCGCCTGTTGCTCGAAGCGCACCACACCCTTTACATCGCCGCTTCCCGCCAGCACACACACCGCCTTCACCATGGCTGCAGCACAACTATCGACAACTGGCACCAGAGAGCTTAGAGCGAGACAACACGTGACAAAACTGCCCCATGTGATTCCTCCAGCCAATAAAAGCAGCGCTTTTAAGACCCACCGCCCTCGCAGCTGTCAAATGAGCGAGCTTACTGAGCCACGTGACCCGAGGGCTGGCCGCCTGCTCTGCTCGGGGCTGTGTTTTTGTTTTGTTTTTTTATAGAAGGCAGTATCTGCGTGTGACCCATGGGCGGATTTTAATGAAGGCTTGGGGAGGCTAAGCCTTCCCAAACCAGCACAGTAAATGTCCTTAAAACGGGGGATTTGAAAGACTGATTCTAGCAATACGTTGCTACAGAACGCAGTAACTTTGTTTCACTTGCAGCTCCCGTAGTGTCACACAGGCTGAGAGATCAGCTGACTGATGACCGGGAGGGGAGTGGGCGGGACCTGCACAGCTCAGAGCTGATCTCTCTGGAAGAAACGCTGTTTGCTAAATGGAAGCTCAGGTTTAGCCATGTGCAGCATCTCCAGGACTACAGTGAGTTTATAAGATCCCAAGTAGTTATAAATATGTATTTATTCCACAAACCAGCTTGCCAGTTGCTCATATATATATATATTTCTATTTATTTATTATATCACACAGACATTCAGAGACTTAGGCAATGAGAAGGGAACAATTATTTGTGTATTGTGTATAACTGTATTTGTTGCTCCCTTTATCCCATGGTTAGAAATATGTATTTAATCTGAGTCAGCTTGCTGCAGTTTTACCCCTTCCTGACATGCCAAGATGTGCTTCTCACATGGAATCCTGGTGCATACCTCCCAACATTTTGGAAGTAAAAAGAGGGACAAAATTTTTTTTCCCCGCACGTAGCGCAGCAATTTTTGGCCACACCCCATTCTGTGGCCACACCCCCTAATTACCATGTTTGTTTTACAAAATTTGGCAGGTTATGAAAGTTTGAAAATATTTCTCCTTTTCTAAACTGTGTTTTTGTGTCTCAAAATTGTTACAAAGTATCTTATTTGCACCTGTTAGCTGTTCTGGGCTCTCTGCTAAAAGCCAATTAAGTGAGAAACTTTGTTTCTTTTTCTGGCTGTTCAGTGCAGAGAAAAGAGGGACTTTCCAGTACAGATCAGGGACTGCGGGTTGAGCTGTCAAAAGAGGGACTGTCCCTCCGAAAAAGGGACAGTTGGGAGGTATGCTGGTGACAAGAGTACAGAGAGGAGGACAGTGGGGTGAAATAGAGCAGATTAGCCTCTGTATCTGTCTGTACTTGTTCCATTTAATCACATGACCTTATATTTTGGGGAAATATATTTTCTGAGGTGAAGACTTCCACTAAATTCACAAAATGTATTTCTGACATACTATGTTATACTTGATGTTTATTCTGCATTTATTTTGCTGTGTTTGTCAGGGATGTTATACACTACATGACACTATTTAATCTCTGCTCTTACTGGATTGTATATTGTATAAAAGTTGGTATACAAAACACACACACACACGCACACATGTATATAATTATTCAAGAGGGTATTCAAGAATATTTATTGCAGCATCACTGTGCTTTTGTGGAAGAACAGTGATGTTGCAATAAATATTTGGTGAATTTAAAAAAAATCAGTGTGCTGGTCCCTCTTGAACAATTATATACATTTACTTGGCCAAGCACCCGTAAAGTGGAAGTCAGAGACAGAGTGCGGGTACCTTCCGCATTAATATATATATAGAGAGAGAGAGAGAAAAAAAAAAAGAAAATGAGAATTCATGCAGGGATACTATTGACCATAGCTTTTGTTTAAAGGATGCCTATAATCTAAAAAATGTTTCACCAACTATAGAAACATTCCAGATGGGGCACACAATAATATTTGTTTTAAAGGAGAACTAAAGAAGTTGGTCAGAAATGTTGTACATTATGTTTTGGGGTTCTGTACCAGCCCAAGGCAACCACAGCCCTTTAGTGGAGAAGATCTGTGTCTCCAAAAATGCCCCAGTTCCCCGATATATATATATATATACAGTGGCGTAACTAGTTGTTACTGGGCCCCATAGCAAATTCAATTTAGGGCCCCCAAAATATTTATAAGTTGGCCTATCTTACCAAGATATATTAAAATTGCTAATTAATTAGGGTCTCACAGGGCCCCCTACACTCCTGGGCCCCCCTGCAACCGCAGGGTCTGCTTCCTCTATAGTTATGCCCCTGTGTATATATATATATATATATATATATATATATATATATATATATATATATATATATATATATATATAGTCAACTACAAGAGGTCCTCTGCACTCAACCCATTATCAATATATTTAAGACAGTGACATTTTGTGCATACTGCTACTGAAAAATGCCTTACCCTTTAAACAACACAGGGATTGTTTGTCCATATATTGCAATATATTTAAGCTGGCCAACTACGTCAAAGTCATCCCATATCTGGCCAGTCCTACGCTTAATTTTCATCTAATTCATTAAGAATTCAATTGCTTAATTATACATTTTACAAAGGGACTAAGTTTTACCTGCAACTTACTTGCTGCTTTCAAAGTAAAACTCCCAAACTTGGCTGCCCTATTATTTGGGAGTTTGGGAGTTTTACCTTGAAAGCAGCTAGTAAGTTGCAGGTAAAACTTAGTCCCTTTGTAAAATGTATAATTAAGCAATTGAATGTTACTTCTCTGGTGTATGGTGTTTCAGGAGTCAGAACCAGCAGTGCAGTGAATATAAACCTTCTTCCCTAAAAAATGAAGGTTAAGGGTCAGGGCACACAGGCACATTCTGGGACATTAGTTGCCTGGGGACAAATCTCCCCAAACTGCCTTCCCGCCAATTTAAAATGTAAATCACCGACGAGATGTCACTCGGAGCGCTTTGTTTCCTTGTGAGGCGACTTCGGAAAACAAAGTGCTCCAAGCGTCATCCAGCCGGCGGGAGGTAGTTCGGGGAGATTAGTCGACCGAAGAAGAGAGGATTTGGAATCTGTTTGTGTGCCCTAAAGGCAAGTCAACCCCAAAATATAAATCTGTCTAAGAAAAAATATAATTCTAAGCAACTTGTCAATATACATTTATGAAACATTTGAAGTGCTTTTAAAGTTATTTGCAGAAAACAGTTGCAACTGAAAGCAGCATTTGCTCTTTACTCCTGGCTGTTACATTTTAGACAATGTAGAAAAAGTCTGAGTTCCCCCAGCGAAGACAGGTCTGTAAAAGGAACAGTAACAGCAACAAATGAAAGTGTTTTAAAGTAAGTAAAATATAATGAGATTACCATGCGTGTCCGTGGCTCAGCCATAGGAATTGATCCTTTTCACTGGACTTTATCCCTGAATATTGCAGAGAGAACATGTCTAGCTAATACAAAAATTGTTTATTATTTGCTTAATAAAAGAAAACCTAATTCTAAGCAACTTTGCAAAAAACATTCATTACACATTTTCTATGGTGTTGAAGTTTTTGGATATGTATTTCTATTGAAAGCCATGTTTGTCCCTTTCTATTCTCTGCCCTGATGGCTAAGACTGTTGATACAATGTAAGACAAGGCAGCTGATTAAAGAAAGATTAAAGTAATGAAGATGTTGTCCTACACTGGTAAAACTGGTGTATTTGCTGCAGCAGCTTGTTTATATAAACTATAGTAGTACTTATCTGTTATCTACTGTGTATCCTGTGCTTGAATGGCTGCCCCCATGGCTACACAGCAGCTTGTTTATATAAACTATAGTAGTACTTATCTGTTATCTACTGCGTATCTTGTGCTAGAATGGCTGCCCCCATGGCTACACAGCAGCTTGTTTATATAAACTATAGTAGTACTTATCTGTTATCTACTGTGTATCCTGTGCTAGAATGGCTGACTCCATGGCTACTCAGCAGCTTGTTTATATAAACTATAGTAGTACTTATCTGTTATCTACTGTGTATCCTGTGCTTGAATGGCTGCCCCCATGGCTACACAGCAGCTTGTTTATATAAACTATAGTAGTACTTATCTGTTATCTACTGTGTATCCTGTGCTTGAATGGCTGCCCCCATGGCTACACAGCAGCTTGTTTATATAAACTATAGTAGTACTTATCTGTTATCTACTGCGTATCTTGTGCTAGAATGGCTACACAGCAGCTTGTTTATATAAACTATAGTAGTACTTATCTGTTATCTACTGTGTATCCTGTGCTTGAATGGCTGCCCCCATGGCTACACAGCAGCTTGTTTATATAAACTATAGTAGTACTTATCTGTTATCTACTGTGTATCCTGTGCTTGAATGGCTGCCCCCATGGCTACACAGCAGCTTGTTTATATAAACTATAGTAGTACTTATCTGTTATCTACTGTGTATCCTGTGCTTGAATGGCTGCCCCCATGGCTACACAGCAGCTTGTATATATAAACTATAGTAGTACTTATCTATCTACTGTGTATCCTGTGCTAGAATGGAGCTCCTCTTCAGAAAAGGCGACGATCCATCATGCGGTGCTCAGTTTCTCCTCCCTGGCTATCTCCTATAAGAAATCAGGCAGGAGAAATCGAGCGCCACAAGATGCATTGTCGCCTTTTCTGAAGAGGAGCGCAAGCAGAGTTTCGGTAAGTTTTTTCTTAATAAAGACTTGATTGATTTAAAAGTTTAATTTGTCTTTGTCTTTTTAAAAAATTTATCTTACTGGTCCTTTAACCCACAGGGACAGGCAACTCCACTTGGTGGCTAAAGTTAGAATTAGATGGGCTCGCTTCAGGGACCTTGGCTGTGGCACATCTAGTTAAATTGTCCCAAGTTCTACCCACAATTACTACCCACTATGGAACACTGCCTGTTGACATTAGGTGAAGCTCTTGGGATGCCCTGGATTATCAAGGTGACAGGGGGCATCTGGGCAATAATGGTGTGACCCAAACATCGTTACCTTGATTGCAAGGGGACGGGAAATAAAGCAAATACAGTTATTTTGGCTTCCTATACAAGTAGCGCATGTCCCATACACCATTGCACATTGTATATATCTGGAAGTACGCCGGCCCCCGTATTAACACACAAGCTGCATGGACTAAGGACAGGACTTTCTACACACTGACCCCATGCACACTATGCAACCGCACTAAACTGAGTATGTACAAAAAAAACAAAAAGGTACTTGCATCCACATATGCTATTTGCAAACTGCACTGAGCCCCAATGCACCCCCACAGCCTGCTCTGTAGAAGATATTGCTGTTTTGAACATTGATTTAGCTTTAGTCCCGCCAGTACAACACAAATACAATAGTGCATTTTGCACCTGACACAATTTAGCTTTGGTTACCATTATGATAAAAAAAATGCTGCATTGTGGGTAATAAACATGGTGGTGTAAATGAGCCCCTTGTGTATATGTCATGAGCATTCCCTGTTCTGTTCTCTATATTCCAATAGGGGGCGCTGTTACATAAAGTATAGGAGCTCGGAGTAAGGCACAAGCAAGCAGCACAATCCTATCAATATACTGACCCTTCTGTGCTGCTGATTCCCTTTTTACCTTAGTCAGACCATATATTCCCCATCCTGTGTCATGATCAGGGCATCTGAGACTACGCAGAATCATTGTACGCCCGTAGCAGTCTCCTTGTTGATTGAGATACAGAGGGGAAAGAACATGGGCCTCGTTTGTTTTTGTGGACAACGTTAAATCAGTGCAATTTGTAATGTGTTTATGTACAGTGCAGCATTTTCCCATAATTCAGTGGCTGCTGCGTGTCCCCACATAGTCTGGTGGCTGAAGCCTATGGAGATGTTCTCTCTTGTATAAGGACAGTATATAAGGAGGGGATGCACCGGGTTAGGGTCGGATGAAGGCTGGGGTGCATCGGGTTAGGGTTGGGTGCAAGTTTTTCTGGACCCGCACATCACAAAGTGGCACTAGAATTTACACCCTGATACAGTAAGCCAGATACAGTAAGCATCATGCCTCATAAAAAGTAATTTCTGTCTCTCTGGAGAGATGCAGGGAGTTGAAATGCAGCATGCCCTACCCTGTATGAGATTGCAGAAGTGCCATAATAACATAGTATTGCCAATTGCACATTTTCTACACAAGTTTCTCAGTGCCCATGCCTAGGACAGCAGCTTTGGAGCCTGTATAGGAAAACATCCCTCCCCCATATTCTTGGAAAGCCATCAGCCTCCCACTGGACACCTGCTCCAAAGGTAAGTTTAGGGGAGGGTTACCACACTGATATGACTGGCACATGTGTAAAGAATGTTGGAAATAACTCTTGATTAGTAGAGGGCAGAGCAGAACCAAGAGGTAATTGTGCCCTAGGCAAGAGTGTCTACAACTCTGCTCCCCTCACTCACCACTGCCACTTTGCCTCCCTGACTGCCTGCTTGCTCTCTGCAGCTCCTGTGCCAGTCAATTCTTGGCAGCTAGAAAAGGCAGTGGAGGTATGTGCATAGGGTCCTAGTGCCCCTTCACCACCTAGTTGCACCCTAGGCACATATTTCTGCTGCTTACCCCTAGTTCCCTGGTAGAGGGACAGGCGAGGGTCAGCACCAGACAAAGTTACATGGGTGTAGGTCCCTGCCCTCTTCTTGCACACACCCTAATAAGCAGCAGGAGGACACGGAAAGTGCTGGGAATTCAGGCCCTGAACTAGGGGAGTGCAGGCAGAAGAGGTAAGTGACCAGCTCCCCCGCACCATTGCAGACTAGTCCCTGGATCCAGGCCTGGACTGGCAGTCAAAATAGGCCCTGCCATTCTAAGTACACAGAGGCCCAAACAGCCTCCTACCAGCCCACTATATGGTAACTTTCTATGGAACCATACAGCAGCCCCTCTGGCATTTGCCAGAACCCACAGATTGCCTGGATCTCTATGAGCTATCTCCCATAACCCTGTATTCCCTCACTTGCTAAAAAGCCATCCGACCCCTTCTTAAAGCTATCTAATGTATCAGCCTGTACAACTGATTCAGGGAGAGAATTCCACATCTTCACAGCTCTCACTGTAAAAAACCCCTTCTTAATATTTATCTGGAACCTCCTTTCTTCTTCTCGTGTCAGCTGGAAAGATCTACTGGTAAATAAAGCATTAGAAAGATTATTATGATATGATATATTTATATCTTTATGATCCCCTTATATATTTATACATAGTTATCATATCACCCCTCATATCTCTATCCCTGAGCTTAACCACTTGAGTCCCTAACCTGACAGCAAGGTCACCGCAGGGTGCTAACCCTTCACTAAACTCCTCGTCGGAGCCTTGGCTGCTCACTAACTTTCCTGAACCTATCTGTCACTCCTATAGTGACCTATTACATTTTCTGACCTGACACTCACTTCTATACTGAAGCCTGCCTCCACCTCAGGCCCTAGCAGCACACCCCACTTCCAATGGGTGCACTGGACAGAGACAGAACACATGGCAACATCCCTTTTTAAAACCTCTGGGGAACTACATTGACATCTACTGGTCAGTCACTGAACTGCCAAAAGAATACGTTCACATAGGAAAAATGAAACTAAAGAACCTAAAGGTTAGCAAAACCTTTACCCTCCTACACATACACTGAAGAAAATAACTGATTTGCTTTTTCTGTATCTGTTACAACCGTACTGGTACCATTATTTGAAAATAGTTCGAATTACGAATGTTTTTTTTTTTATTGCTACTTCAACCATCGAATTGGCTACTTCGACCTTCGACTATGACCTTCGACTTCAAATCGAATGATTCGAACTAAAAATCGTTTGATTATTCGATCATTCGATAGTCGAAGTACTGTCTCTTTAAGAAAAAACTTCGACCCCCTAGTTCGCCACCTAAAAGCTACCGAAGTCCATTTTAGCCTATGGGGAAGGTCCCCATAGGCTTTCCAAGTTTTTTCTGATCGAAGGATAATCCTTCGATCGATGGATTAAAATCCTTCGAATCGTTCGATTCGAAGGATTTAATCGTTCGATCGAACGGTTATTCCTTCGATTGGTCGATCGAATGAATTGCGCAAAATCCTTCGACTTCAATATTCGAAGTCGAATGATTTTAATTCGCCAGTCGAATATCGAGGGTTAATTAACCCTCGATATTCGACCCTTTAGGGCTCTTACACATGAGCGTTCCGACCTGCGTTCCGTTTTTTGGCGTTCAGCCGCAGGGGAGCGCAGGAATAGACGCAAGTCATTATTTGAAATGGGGCTGTACTCACTCAGGCGCGTGTAGGCGCCAAACGCAGGAAAAATGCAGCATGTTGCGTCTGAACCTGCGTTCGGCGCCTACACGCGCCTGAGTGAGTACAGCCCCATTGGAAATGTAATGCGTCTATTCTTGCGCTCCCCTGTGGCTGAACGCCAAAAAACGGAACGCAGGGGAGCGCAGGTCGGAACACTCATGTGTAAGAGCCCTAATACATCTGCCCCTTAATCTTTTTACTATTAATATACCTAAAAAGCCTTTTGAGGTTAGTCTTAGTCGCTACTGCAATGTGCTCCTGATTTCCTATCTTTGCCTTCCAGATTGTGGGTTTACAACATTTATTATAGTCTTTATATTCATTAAATGCAGCTTCTGTCTTAACAGACAAGTAGTTATTAAATGCCTTTCTCTTCTTTCCTATAAACTTATTTACTTCTATATTAAGCCACATGCGGTGATTCTTGGTGCTTCTACATTTACTCCTTAAGGGAATAAATTGAGAACAGTAACAATTTAATATCATTATCAATATATTTAAGACATTGAGACATTTTGTGCCTTAAACTACCAAAAAAAATGTATGTAGAAAAGATCTTCTTGCCTGGAGTTCCTTAGAGATTGACCCCCTGCTGTGTGACCCAGAATAACCAGTTTTTTAGTTATGCACATGATTTATTTGCACCATCTTTGTTTCTTGTATGTCAGCTGATGCCCCCAGGTTCCTTTTATCCAGATATAACTACTATGTATGCCTCCTTTTGTAAGAGTTCCGATGCAGAACCCCCCCATACACCAGCACTGATTAAACACATTCACCCGAAGCAGTAAATACCTCCCAATGTTTATTGTTCTGCTCATTTGTTTATATTGTGCCTGTATAAAAGTCGCTCCATGCTGCGCGCCTGCTGTTGTTCGATTTGCTGCGGATCCATTATAATAGCTGCACCTCCAACTCAACAACAGGGAGCCTGGGCTAAAATATCAAGTTAATGCCTTAAATACACAATATGGGTATCTCAGGCTGCAGTTTGGTCATGCCAATAAATTACTCCTGTAAGCAGCTGCAGAACTAGAAGATTCAAGATTTTTGTTTGGGCTGCACCATCACCAAAATCTAGGGGAGGATAATGTGTTTTGAAGATATACAAGCGTGAGACCTGTTATCCAGAATGCTTGGGACCTGGGGTTTTCCAGATAAGAGGTCTTTCTGTAAAATAAAAACCATCTCTATAGTTAAATAATTTTATCATTTATCCTATATGTCTATTAGGATAAATTATGTTATAATTAATATATTTATTTTTGTGTAGGTAATAATTAATTCATATGGTGCTGGTTTTACATTTGACTGTAAATTAATATTTTCCTCAAAAATTGTCCCTTTATTGGAGCTCCCCATAGATATTCTCTGGTCCTTGTTTTTTTTTTCAAATGAGGGGTGGGCATATCCGAACCTTCCCTGCCAGAAGCATAGTATGAGCAGGACAGCCAATCACAGCCCTGCAGTCACACAAGCACAGACAGGCTTCAGTTCCCTATCAGGTCCTGCTAGCTGCTGATTGGTCCCTGTCCTACAGTGCAGTGAGCTGAGAGCCGCCGGCTACCCTGCATATTCAGAGAATTAAGGGAGCAGGAAGTGGAAGAGAAGGGAGGGATTATTAAGGGTTTTGCAGAAATATTCAATAAATCAGCCTGAAACACTACTTTTTTTTAAGCACAATTCTTCTATATTTAAAAGAGTATAATGCACTGGTACGTTCTTGTTTTTCACTCAAAATGTCTCCTTTTAATCTACGAAAAAATGATTTAAACATTAAATGTTATTAAATCCAATAAGGATTCATTAGGTCTTTCAACTAGCAGTTAGGCAGGTTATATATAGACTTAAATGGTTGAACTTGATGGACTTGTGTCTTAACTTAAATGTTACTACGATTAATTATGTCTCAGTTGAGATTGAGTGCAAGGTACAGTTTTATTATAAAAGAGAAAAGGGAAGTCATTTTTTAAAAACGTGTAAATATTTCATTAATATGGAGTCAATGGGAGACAGCCTTTCCGTAATTTGGAGCTTTCTGGATAATGGATTTCCAGATAATGGATCCCATACCTGTATATATTGAAACTATTGAAATCACTAACTGCACTTTAATTTCTGGCTCCTGAAACAATGTATCGGAAGCCAGTGATTAATGGAACTGGAGGAAAACGGGCTTCTGTGATACTGTTTCAGTAGTCGGAACCAGCGACTACTAAGGTAGAAACAAACACTGCTTTCAATAGAAATTACATATTTAGAAAAAAACAACAACTTTAATAGCATGGAAATGTTTAATTAAATATGGCAAGTTTTCTTAGAATTGTATTCATTATGCAGAAAGCATCCATGTAAGAACTTTCAGTCAAATCTCACAGACAGAGTGCGGGTGCCGTGGGCCACAGATCAAAGATTAGTGGTCAGTGCTGCTTTTATTGGCTACGGGCATCACATGGGGGTATTTACTGGGTGGAGATCTCATTTATCTGACACATTCAATATGCACCTCTGCAGTCCAGCATGTGATCAGGCTCTACCCAGTGGCAGATCTACCTGGCGTGTGATTGAACCAGGGCCCACACCACACCCCCTTGGGGCCCGTTGGCTGTTGAAGCGAATCCGCCGCAGATCATTTCTGGAGGGCCTGTACCCCTTGGGGCCTGCCGGCTAAGGTGTATTGGGGCATGGCCAGGTGTGACATTTAATTTTCCAATTTTTTTTATTGGCCCCCTATTCTACTTGATTGCAGTCAGGGCCACCATCAGAAATCGCAGGGCCCAATATGAAAAAATATACTGGGCTGCGCCCACCACAAGCCCCACCTACATGTCCGCCCTCCCACCCCACAGGTCCACCACACACTAAAAAAAACATTGGTGGCTATGGTTCCCACATGTTAATAAAAAAATATTGCTGGTCAGGCCCCCCCCATTGAAAAAAACATTTGTGGTCAGGGCCCCCCGTTAAAAAATATTGGTGGCTAGGACCCCAATTTGGAAAAAAAATTGGTGGCCAGGCCCCCCCCACGTTATAAGAAAATTGGTGGCTAGGGCCCCCCTTTATCGTCCATGTAAAAAAACTTGCCCTCTCCCAGAAGTTTAAAAAAAAATTGGTGCCCAGGGCCCCACCACACAACAGTGACCACAAAGGGTTACCTTAAGTGTGACCCACCTGCTGTCAGTGAGCTGCCAACTACAGAAGGGAGGAGGGGAGCACAGGTGGCTGCTTCTTCTTCCAGTGACAGCATTTTCTTCCCTTATTGGTCACAGAATTTCAAGTCTTGGTAAAGCTGCATGGTGATTGGATGAGCTGGAGGAGAAGTTCAAACCTCAGCTATCCAATCCCTGAGCAGCTCAATTGGGACTTAAACTCAGTGACCAATAAGGGGAAGTAATGGACGGAAGATACCTCCCCTTGTGCTCCCGCCCTGCCTTCCTGAAGTCAGCAGCTCTCAGAAAGCAGGTGGGCCTGGCTAATCAAGTGCCGCATGGCCGGGCCCCCCTTACCTTCGGGGCCCCCTACAACTCTCCCCCCTGTCCCCCCCTGATTGCAGTGTTGGACTGGGATGCCAGGGGCCCACCAGAAAACCTTAGACCATGGACCCACTTTTCAAACCAGGGGAGTAACTACAGAGGAAGCAGAGAGAACAAGGGGCACGGCTCAAAAACTTACGCTCCCGTAGCTGCTCATCTATAAAAGGTGCTCAGTCCACACCATCCCCACTGTCCACACAATTTCGGCAACCCAAAAAAAAGGACGGCATTCCGGAAAAAAAGCAGGTTTATTGCAGACTCGGATCACAATCACCTTATGCATTTCAGGAATGGATCCCTTAATCATAGGCTATGATTAAGTGATCCATTCACGAAACGCGTAAGGCGATTGTTATCCGCAGGAGTCTGCAATAAACCTGCTTTTTTTCCGGAGGGCCGTCCTTTTTTTTGGTTGCCGAAATTGTACAGAGGAAGCAGAACCCTGCAGGGGGCCACAGGAGGTATAGGGGCCCCATGAAGCCCTAAATAATGAGCAATTTCAACAAATATTGGTATATTGGTAAAAAATGGACAACCTCCATTTATGTTGGAAAAATGAATTTGCTGTCAGGCCCAGTAACATCTAGTTACACCACTGTTCCAAACTATTATTTCTCCTCACTGAACCTCTTTATTCGCCTAGTCTTTTATATCTACTTATTCTATTCTTCCATTATTAAGCATCTTTTCCCCATAAAGAAATAGGGAATGATCGTGAAATAGTCCAAATGGTTAGAAGCAAGAGACCCACTGACACCTGGGCCGATCGGGAGTTTTCCTGGTATCCCGGTGGGCCAGTCCAACACTGCTTGATTGGCAGGGCCCGTGGCAGAGGGTACCAAGGAGGTCAGTGAACTAATAACTATGGCCTCCTAGGGGTGGGAGTGTGCTGTTAACTAAAGCTGCCAATAGACGTGTAGATTTTAGCCTTGTGTCTGACAAATAGAAGTGATAGTCACCCTTTGATATTGTCAGGCAACACATGCAGAGAAATGATCACAAATCTTCTAACCTGTCCAATCGACTAAATGACTGATCACCACGAAAAATGTCAGGACAAACCTTCAATTCGTATGATTTTGTTTTTGCGTCTATGAGATACCTAGAAATGAGATGGTAGCACCTAATTGTAGTTCAGGAGCATCCCTCTGTCCATGCTCCTGTTCAGCCCCCATGTATTTTGCTCTAAACCACCACTAGGGGCCAGGCCTGAGCATGTTTGGTTTTGGCCACATCGGCATCAAATGAGCTGCTAACCAAAAGGGTTGCAACTATAAAACAGGGGTCCCCAACCTTTTTTTACACATGAGCTACATTTCAATTATAAAAAGAGTTTGGGAGCAACACAAGCATGTAAAAAATTCCAGGGGGAAAATAAGCGCTGTGATTGGCTATTGGTAACCCCTATGTGGACTGTCAGCCTACAGGAGACTCAGTTTGGCACCTGGTTTTTATACAACCAAAACTTGCCTCCAAGTCAGAAAATAAAAAATAAGCACCTGCTTTGAGGCCACTTGGAGCAACAAACAGGGGTTGGTGAGCAACATGTTGTTCCTGAGCCGCTGGTTGGGGATCACTGCTATAGAAACGCAGACCCCCCTGAGTGATGGAGACCCCGTGCGTTATAGGGACACTGGCTGGTAAGGAGTTTCAAGCAAAATAGTGCCCTAAAATGATTTGATGTGGGGCCCAGTAACTATAGTTACACCAGTGCTGTCTATTATATCTCACTTTGCTGTATGTGTAGCAGTGTGATTTAGTTGCCCTTTAACTCAGTGTAGCATTTACAGGTGCCGATCCAAACGGTATTAACTCATGGCAGTTCCTACTTGGAAAACAAATACAAGCAATAAATCAAGCAGTAAGAATTCCCTTTAAGTCGGTGCTGAAGTGCAGGGCTTTGGCTGGACATACTCAGTGTCACTCTATACCCCCCCTGCACAGGTGCATCGTCTCTTGTTACAAGTTCAAACGTCTTCAAGGACATCCCTGGGGGGATCATTTATTATCAGCGTGGAGAGGAACACGCAATAGAGACACGCATAGGAATGCAGCCCTGACAGCGCTGGGAATGGGAAACTCTGGGAAACTCACATGAATTCCCCAAGATTTTTTCAGTCCCCTCAAAATATGAAAGACCATTGTTCCGGTTCTGGTCCCTCGATGCTGAGAATTCAGCCCAGGGTCGGACTGGTGGGTGCAGGGCCACCAAATGCACTGTTTATATGGAAACCAATTGCTGCTGTTATTTACAGTATATACTTGTCTTGTGCAGGTCAGGCAAGGTTATATAAATCGTTACATATTAAGGGCCAGGCCCATATGTAATCAGTGTCGAAATGGGCCGGTGGACTGGGCCGGCATGGGTTAAAGAATAAGACTGGCAGATGACTACTTTACATAAAGCCTATTTATATTGTCAGATACCTGTCAAGTAGGCAGCCATATGTAATTAGTGTTGGACTGGGCCGGCGGGACACCGGGAAAAAACCTGGTGGGCCCCAGCCCTAGTGGGCCCCGCCGGCCCAGCCCCGGCCTTTCACGGAAGGCGGAAACGGCTTTAGACTTCCCTCACTGGCCCCCAGCGTGTGACGGAACAAAAAAGAAGGTGGGCACTGGGGGGTGATGTTTCGGCTCTGAAAGGGGGGGCAAAGGATGCTTTGTGTCTGGGGAGGGGGGCCCTGGGGGGGGTTTGTTGGCCCGAGGCAGCAGCCCCGGTGGGCCCTGCTTTTTAAATGATCCTTTCTTTATATAGCACCCTGCCTGTGGAGCTAATCATCTAAGGTCCCTACAGGCATTGGGGAAGATCATAGATCATTTTGGGACAAGGGGGACAAGTTTCGCTGTTAAGTGTAACTTTTTTGCTTCCAAGCTGCAAAATGTACCAAAATGTATCAGAGACTTGAGCAGAACACAGTGGCGGAACTACTGGAGGTGTGGGGGGGTTTCAACTACACCAGATCCCGCACCCCCTTAGGGCCCGCCGGTGGTTCGCTCACTTGCGAATCCGCTGCGATTTCCACTTCCGGAGCGGGGGGGGGAGTAGGGTTACCACCACATCCCTGAACACATATGAAATCCACAGCCTGCATGGCTAATTCATTTGACGCATGATACATGGCTGCACATAAATCAGTTCAGTCTGCAGCATGCATCTAAATGAATTGCTAATTAGCCATGCAGGCTGTGGAATCCATATGTGTTTTAAAGGGGTGAGGTGGCAACCCTAGGGGCCCGGCAGCTGCATAGACTGCACTCAGGCCCCACGCCGGGTAGTTCTGTTACTGGCAGAACATACTAACTCAGTGGTGTAACTAACTAGGAAGTAGACTGGGGTTGCACCCAGGGGTGCAGGCAGCCTGGCGGGGTTCTACTTCCTCTGGAGTATGTCCAGCTGGGGGGGTCGTGGGATCGAGGAAGTATCTACAGTGCGAGGAATTGATTATGTGCAGAAGGGCCCTGGGAAAAAAATCATTGTCAAAGGCCCACTGAAACTACACCCTGTACTAACTTTACTGCAAATTGTGTCCAAGGCAGAATCAAACACCAAGGTTAGAAGCACTGCCCACTGAGCTCCTGTCTATACATAATTAACCAATTAGCATAACTAAACACAGGAGCTAAGCACACAATTAGTATTAGACACTGAAAGGGAAGTGCTTTCCCTTTGTGTAAATACAGCAGGAGAAAGAGAGAAGCAGAACAGTTTCTATGATCAGAAAAGCAACAAGTGAAAGTTCAGTTTGGAACAATGGGTTCTCCTTAATGACTTCCTCTTTCCTCTGCTCTCCAGCTGGGCTCTCTGCTTTATGGCATAGCCGTTACTGGATCAAAGCTTTTATTTGCCTTTGTTCGATATTTGGTTATGATACCTCCCAACTGTCACGTTTTTTTCAATGGGGCTGTACTCACACAGGCGCAGGAAAAATGCAGCATGTTGCGTCTCAACCTGCATTCGGCGCCTACATGCGCCCCATTAAAAAAAACGGAATGCGTCTACTCCTGCGCTCCCCTGCGGCTGAACACATAAAAACGGAACGCAGGGGAACGCAGCTTCAAACGCTCGTCTGTAAGAGCCCTAAAACTTAATTGGCTTTTGGCAGATATCCCAAAATACGTGGCAGGTGCACCTAGATACTTTTGTAACTATTTTGAATTTTATTTTTAATTTTACATTCTTTCAATTTTATTTTTTACAAGTTTTACAAAAACTTTTGCAACAATAAGCAAAGAAGCAATTGTAACAGTTTAAGATAAGCAGGAAATTGTGACTTGCAGCTTAAAGGGCAATTGACCTTCATTAGCAAAACTGTAATGACACATAAAAATCACGGAAATGTGGTCAGACTTTCATAACCTGCCAAATTTGGTAAAATGAACATGGTAATTAGGGGTGTGGCCATAAAAATGGGCGTGGTAAAAAAATTTGTCCCTCTTTCTATTTCCAAAATGTGTCACTGGGCTTCATGTATCAAGAGATCGTCACATAACTAGAACAATGGCTTAAACCAGCCGTACATGCCCACAATTCAACCATAAAGCCCAAACATCTGGCACATATTCCCAGCTGCAGAGCCGAGGATATCTTGAAGGACTCTCCTGTCAATATTCAATGACTCTTTTCATTTCCATCAAGTGTGTAAGTTAGATATCAGGTGCAATTTACTGACAGCAGGAGAGGGGGAAAGAGGCAACATGCTGCGCTCCACCTGCGTTCGGCACTTACATTCGTCATTGTGAGTACAGTACAGTACAGAAACGCAGAGGAGCTTAACCAAAAAAGCTCATAGTACTAGCCCTAAATCAGGAAGACTCCTGACAAATACAGGGTAGTTGATAAGTCTAGGATCCTCAAACATGTATAATATTATAACACAAATATAAAGGAAAGTTTTTCTTGTGCCTGATATGACTGTGTATATTTAACAGAGATGTTCTGCTGTTTTTTTTATAGAGAAGTGTAATTAAATAAGTAGGTTTCCTTCCTTTCTCTCACAAAGAAGCACTGCTTTATGGCTGAGATTCTAGCTATCTGTATAACAGAGCATTCTGTCCCATATGATTGCAAACAGACTTAGGTGGGTTTCAGCTCAAATTGCAAATACTTGCAGTTATTCACCAAAACCTGCTGAGTCTGTTTGGGAGTCAATTAAATGGGGAAGAGAGAGGCGGCTACTGCCCATGGTAGGGCCGATTTTCGGCTAGCTGATTTCAGCCACCGCGTGGGCCTAGCCATAGTTATATAAACAAGCTGCTGTGTAGCCATGGGGGCAGCCATTCAAGCACAGGATACACAGTAGATAACAGATAAGTACTACTATAGTTTATATAAACAAGCTGCTGTGTAGCCATGGGGGCAGCCATTCAAGCACAGGATACACAGTAGATAACAGATAAGTACTACTATAGTTTATATAAACAAGCTGCTGTGTAGCCATGGGGGCAGCCATTCAAGCACAGGATACACAGTAGATAACAGATAAGTACTACTATAGTTTATATAAACAAGCTGCTGTGTAGCCATGGGGGCAGCCATTCAAGCACAGGATACACAGTAGATAACAGATAAGTACTACTATAGTTTATATAAACAAGCTGCTGTGTAGCCATGGGGACAGCCATTCAAGCACAGGATACACAGTAGATAACAGATAAGTACTACTATAGTTTATATAAACAAGCTGCTGTGTAGCCATGGGGGCAGCCATTCAAGCACAGGATACACAGTAGATAACATATAAGTACTACTATAGTTTATATAAACAAGCTGCTGTGTAGCCATGGGGGCAGCCATTCAAGCACAGGATACACAGTAGATAACAGATAAGTACTACTATAGTTTATATAAACAAGCTGCTGTGTAGCCATGGGGGCAGCCATTCAAGCACAGGATACACAGTAGATAACAGATACGTACTACTATAGTTTATATAAACAAGCTGCTGTGTAGCCATGGGGGCAGCCATTCAAGCACAGGATACACAGTAGATAACATATAAGTACTACTATAGTTTATATAAACAAGCTGCTGTGTAGTCATGGGGCAGCCATTCAAGCACAGGATACACAGTAGATAACAGATAAGTACTACTATAGTTTATATAAACAAGCTGCTGTGTAGCCATGGGGGCAGCCATTCAAGCACAGGATACACAGTAGATAATAGATAAGCCATGGGCTGCCCCTATGGCTATACAGCAGCTTGTTTATATAAACTATAGTAGTACTTATCTGTAATGTACTGTGTATCCTGTGCTTGAATGGCTGCCCCCATGGCTACACAGCAGCTTGTTTATATGAACTATAGTAGTGCTAATCTGTTATCTACTGTGTATCCTGTGCTTGAATGGCTGCCCCCATGGCTATACAGCAGCTTGTTTATTTAAACTATAGTAGTACTTATCTGTTATCTACTGTGTATCCTTTGCTTGAATGGCTGCCCCCATGGCTACACAGCAGCTTGTTTATATAAACTATAGTAGTACTTATCTGTTATCTACTGTGTATCCTGTGCTTGAATAGCTGCCCCCATGGCTACACAGCAGCTTGTTTATATAAACTATAGTAGTACTTATCTGTTATCTACTGTGTATCCTGTGCTTGAATGGCTGCCCCCCATGGCTACACAGCAGCTTGTTTATATAAACTTTAGTAGTACTTATTTGTTTTCAACTGTGTATTCTGTGCTTGAATGGCTGCCCCATGGCTATACAGCAGCTTGTTTATATAAACTATAGTAGTACTTATTTGTTTTCTACTGTGTATCCTGTGCTTGAATGGCTGCCCTATGGCTACACAGCAGCTTGTTTATATAAATATATATATTATATAGTAAAGTTTCTGAATCAAACACACCAGTTGTACCAATGCAGGGCAGCAATACTTTATATGGTCATTCCTTTAAAACACTTTCATTTTTTGGTGTTACTGTTCCTTTAAATTGTTCTTCCAGTTATTTTACATTGCCTGCATTTATCTACTCTCATCAGCATTTATTAGTGCCAGCAAGTTATAGCAAAGGTAAATTATAATGGCCCAAGTTATGTATTGGGGGGAGGGGGTGCTAATGTTCCTGTGCTGCTTTAGGGCTCTTACACACGGGCGTTCCGACCTGCGCTCCCCTGCGTTCCGTTTTTTGGCGTTCAGCCGCAGGGGAGCGCAGGAATAGACGCAAGTCATTATTTGAAATGGGGCTGTACTCACTCAGGCGCGTGTAGGCGCCGAACGCAGGAAAAATGCAGCATGTTGCGTCTGAACCTGCGTTCGGCGCCTACACGCGCCTGAGTGAGTACAGCCCCATTTCAAATAATGACTTGCGTCTATTCCTGCGCTCCCCTGCGGCTGAACGCCAAAAAACGGAACGCAGGGGAGCGCAGGTCGGAACGCCCGTGTGTAAGAGCCCTTATGCCTAGAAGACCAGGTCCCTTTAAAAGTGACACTGCTGGGTGTTTTTTTCACTGAGTATTGCAATATGGATTCAATTTGTCATTCAAATGTTAATTAATAAGCTGCAATTTACAAAGAAATTAAAATAGGATAACCGCAGGCAATTGAGATGTCATTATAGATCAATAGTTATCAAGTGAGTTATCTCCTGTTGGAGGCTGAAGATAAAAGCCACTGATTAACAGCACTTGTACCCTCGTTAGCTTGTTCCTAACGAGCATAATGGGGGCTTGGGGCTTCTGACACCAGGATGAAATATTCTCACCACTTACGTGTTGTTATTTTAATAAGCAATCAGGGCGACCCAACAAATGATTATACTGCCCATTAATCACTTTCAGTATTAATTGTACTAATTGCCATCCCAAGATTATTGTAGCTAACCAGGCTCAAAGTGTTCAAAATCTTGGAATAAGTATATATAGAGTATATATATATATATATATATATATATATATATATATATATATATATATATATATATATATATATATATATATATATATATATATATAATATATACACACACATAATATATATTATTATATTATTATTTTTTATTATATATATATATATATATATATATATATATATATATATATATATATATATATGGATATGGATATTTATATAATACTTTTCTTTTATCATAATTATAATGGAGAATTCCTATCATACTTACCGTAATTCTCTTTTCCTGGAGTTCCTCCATGGCAGCAACTAACGGGTTAATTCCCCTATCCCGAGAATGGACAGGCTTAACAAGCAATAATTACAATCCTTTAAGAACCCACCCCAGCCTCCTGTGCGTTGTCTTTGTTTAAAGTCCTAAGGGTGGGAGCGCGTGCTGCCATGGAGGAACTCCAGGAAAAGAGAATTACGGTAAGTATGATAGGAATTCTCCATTTTCCTGGGTTCCCCATGGCAGCAACTAATGGGAAATAAAAAGCTATGGGGGGGAATAAACACATAACACCATCTGCATTATAAAAGTTTACTATTGAGTATCTAAACCAAGAACAGTTGAGGCAAAGAGAACAGCATCTTCAGTATTAACTTCCAACTTGTAATGTCTCAGGAAGGTTCTGGCTGAACGCCAACTGGCTGTCTTACAGATGATGTCAGTAGGAACCTTCTTCTCTGTTGCCCAGGATGTAGACACTGCCCTTACTGAATGCGCTGTGATACCCACAGGAATTTCCAGCTTCTGCTCAACATAGGCTCTCTTAATTACTGAAACTAGCCATCTGGCTAGTGTAGCTTTTGTAGCCGCATGACCCTTCCTTATGCCAGCTGGAATCACAAAGAGATTGTCTGATTTCCTCCAAACAGCAGATCTATCCAAATATATCTTCAAGCTTCTTACTGGATCTAGAAGGTGGATAGGATCTGAATCATTGCCTTCAATATTTGAAAAAGCTGGTAAAACAACCTCTCTCTTGAGATGAAACTGAGAAACCACCTTAGGAAGTACTGAAGGAAGTGGTCTCAAAATAGCTCTTTCTATATCACAAATTGTGAAGGGAGGATTAGCTGCCAAGGCAAATAGATCTGACACCCTGCTAGCCGAGGCCAGAGCCACAAGGAAAACCGTCTTGAGAGTTACAAAATAGTCCGAGACTTGTTCTAAAGGTTCAAATGGAGCCTTTGCTAGCCCTTGCAACACTAAAGGCAGACTCCAAGGGGCGGACAACTTCCTATTTGGAGGTCTTAACTTTAAAACAGCCTTGAGGAATTGAATTATTAATTCATTCTTAGCCCAATGAGTATTTGTAAGGGCTGTAAGAGCAGAAATCTGCACTTTTAGTGCACTCAAGCTCAACCCTCTTTCAAATCCAGTCTGAAGAAAAGATAATATGCTGGTGACTGATGGGGAAAATGGATCCATAGATTCCTTTGCAGAGAATTGAATAAATTTCTCCCAGATACGATGATACGTAGTATTAGTAGAGGATTTCCTGGATTTTAAGAGCATAGAGACCACAGGCGGAGAAATTCCCTCTTTCAATAGTCTTGACCGTTCAATTTCCACGCCATTAAATTCAGGCTCTGAGGGTCTGGATGCAGAATGGCTCCTTGTCTTAACAGACCTATCTGAACTGGGAGTTTCAGGGGAGGACGCATTGCTAAACTTAAAAGGAGAGGAAACCATGGTCTCCTCGGCCAATATGGAATGATGGCAATAACCTTGACCTTCTCCTGACAAACCTTCTTCAATACTGCCTGTATTAAAGGAATTGGTGGAAAGACATAACCCAACTTGAAATCCCATGGTATCGATAGAGCATCCGAACCCATCGCTCTGTGGTGAGGTTTCCAGGAGTAAAAGTGGGGAACCTTGGCATTCCATGGAGAAGCCATGATGTCCACCCCTGTTTTTCCCAGTTTTGAAGTTATCCAATAAAATACTTCCTGGTCCAGTTCCCACTCGTGACGATCCGCAAATCTTCTGCTGAGCCAATCTGCTTGATAATTCTGAACTCCTGGAAGATAGACTGCTGTCAAACTCCTGACATGAGTCTCTGCCCACTGCATGATCAATGCGGTCTCCTCTAATAACTGTTGACTCCTGGTTCCTCCTTGCTTTCTTACATAGGCTACTGCCGTAGAATTGTCTATCCTCAGTTTCACATCCTTGTCCTGCAGGTGATCTTGGAAGGTCAGAAGAGCATTCCTCGCTGCTCTCAGTTCCAGAATATTGGACGAGCTTTCTATCCTGCCCGAGTTCCATCTGCCTTGTATATTGAATTGTAGATAATGCGCACCCCATCCTACCGTGCTTGCATCCGTGGTCAGCAGGCTCCAAACTGGCTCCTTGATGGGTAAACCTATCTCGAGATTGTCTGTCACGAGCCACCACTCTAACTCTTCCTTGAGTCTCCTTGGAATCCTGATCCTTTGGCTCATCGAGCAACGGTTCCAACACTGTAGGAAGTGAAACTGAATGGCTCTGGTATGCCATCGACCCCATTTCACCATCTGAAAGGTTGATGACAGAAGACCTAAAAGGCGAAGCCACTGCCTTGCTGACAAACACCCCTGTGCAAGGGCTTCCTCCACTGATAGTTGAATCTTCACTAATTTCTCCTTGGGAAGAGAAACTAGATCTCTCTGCGTGTCTAGGTGAGCCCCCAAGTAAATTAATTGCTGAGAAGGGACTAGGTTGCTCTTTTGAAAATTCACCAGCCAGCTGAACTGCTGCAACGTCCGAAGCACTTGACCCGATATGGCCAGTAATTGCTCCTGAGAGGAAGCTAGGAGAAGCAGGTCGTCCAAGTAATGGTAGATTCTGATATTCTGTTCCCTTAAAAAAGCCACCAGTGCCACCAGAACCTTTGAAAACACTCTGGGGGAGGTCGATAGACCGAAAGGTAGACATGTGAATTGGAAATGACCCTGCAGGGTTGAGAATCTCAAAAGCCTGTGATGATGCTGGGCAATAGGGATGTGTAGATACGCATCTAGAAGATCGATGGACATCATCCAATCCCCCAAGCGTAGAGCTTGAATTATCGTTGACAAAGATTCCATCTTGAAATGTTGAGGATTTATGCAACTGTTGAGCTCTTTTAGATCCAAGATTGGTCTGTATTCTCCTGAGGCTTTTGGAATGAGAAAGAGAGGTGAATAAAAACCTTGAAATTTCTCTTCTTCTGGCACTAGTTGAATCGCCTTCTGGTAGAGGAGTTTCTGCACATAAAGATGAATAGCCTGAGCCTTTGCTGGATCTGAAGGAATAGCTGAAGGGACATAATGCGGGGTTGGAGGTCTTCGGTTGAATTCTATTGAATACCCCCTGCTTATCACCGTGCAAACCCAGTTGTCTCGAATTGTTCCAGTCCAAACCCCAGCAAATCTTTTTAATCGACCTCCTACCTTCTGGGGTTGGACTGGCGGACCTTCAGAAAAACTTGGTGTTCTTCTCTCCCCGAAAGGAAGCAGGCATTCTTCCCCTATCCGACCTAACTGAGGTTTGACCTCCTTTCCAAGCTCGAGATCTTCCATATTCTCTTCCAGGTCTATAGTTCTTCTGATCATTAGAAAACAGGTTTTCTCTAAAGGATCTTCTGTTTGAAGAAAAATAAGAACGTCTAGGTCTACTTTCCTGTGGTAAAAACATGCTTTTACCCCCCGACACCTTCTTTATAACTTCCTCAAGCTTTTGTCCAAAGAGCTTCTGTCCCGAAAAGGGAAAAATGCATAAATTATATTTAGAATTGTTGTCCGCCTGCCATGGACGGAGCCATAAGGCACGCCGAGCTGAAACCGACAAGGCAATATTTCTAGCTGAAAGTCGTATGAGGTCTAAGGAAGCTTCCGCCATGAAGTCTGATCCCAACTTGAGTTCCACCAAAGCATCTATAATCTTCTCTCGACTGACTCTACTCTTCAGAGCTTCTTCAATATTTGAAATCCAGGATCTAAAGGCCCTGGACAAAGAGGATAAGGCTATGGCTGGCTTGAGAGCCGAGCCAGAGGCCAAGTATGCCTTCTTCAAATCATTATCCATCCTTCTCTCCATTGGATCTCGAAAACTAGTGGCATCTTCTACAGGAAGCGTTGACTTCCTGGCTAACCGCGCCAAGGCTGCATCCACTACTGGTGGAGAATCCCAATCTTTTGAATCCTCTGAAGAAAATGGATAAAGTTTAGACAATCTGTTCTTAATTGACGTTTTCTTCTCCATCTTGCTCCACTCTGAGGCTATTAATTCCTTAACCTCTTCAAAGATAGGAAAATAATTATTCCTCTTGGGCTTTGACATGAACAACTTCTTGGAAGTAGAAGCTTCTTCCTTCTCCTTTTCCTCCTCACACTTTAATGCTTCCTTAATGGCTCTTACTAAAGGATCCACCATCTTGAAGTCAAATAGATGCGCAGCATCTTCCTCTGATTCTGCCTCAGACAAGACCAGATACTCATCTGTCTCCGACTCTGAATTCTCTTCACTTCCTTCTTTTTCCTGAGACCTAGTTCTAGGTCTTTTTCTTGATCTTAAGGATGAAGAAGCCTGCACAGCAGACAACATACCCTCTGAGACTGCTTTTTTAATCATGCCCAAAACATCCGAAGTCTCCTGGGAGGTTTCTCCAGCCACTTCCGTGAGGCAACTTCGACATAAATATTTATCCTTTAGAGCCCTATTAGGGCATGCTTTGCATCTGGGTCTCTCCTCTTCCCTTGTGGCTGCTGGATCCTTAGAGATCGACTGAGCTTCTTGATGAGTCCGAGATCTCTTTGAAGAGAGCCTAAAAGACAATAGTGGATGATAGTGAAAAGGAAAAAAAAGAGAAGAATCCAAAAAAAAAAAAAAAAAAAAAAATATATCTTTTGTGCTCTCACCTAGAACCTGAGCGATGTGAATCATGGGCAGTGGGAGAATCCTCCATTGGAATGGGTGAATGCTCAACCCCTTTTTCAGACAAGAGCTAGACATGGTAGCCAAAAAAAAAAAAAAAAAAAAAAAAAAAATAAAATCAACACCCAGCACTAACAACTACCATGCCAAGGAAGAGGTACCTACCAGAAGAGCATGAGAGAGAGACCAGACAGCCAAGCGTAGCCAGTGGAACCAAGAAGGACCAGCAAACATATCTGACACCTTTAGCGTCCTTTTAAACCCTTCTTTGGCGCCAGAAAACCGGAAAACCGGAAGTGACGTCACTTCCTCCCCCTGGAACGCATAGGAGCGCATTTGGAACGCAAACCGCAATGTACTACTCCACTTTACCTCTAATGTCTCCCCCATACTGTCGATTGAAGGTGAGGGGTGGGGGGACCCTCTGACAGGCAGAGCGCCAAGCGGTTACCTTTGCAGAGGCCTCACATGTGTGGAAAAGGGCCAACCATGACCCAGGTGAGAGCAAAGAAAAAAAAGCCTATCCAAACCAGTGGACAGAAAAAAAAAAAGACAACGCACAGGAGGCTGGGGTGGGTTCTTAAAGGATTGTAATTATTGCTTGTTAAGCCTGTCCATTCTCGGGATAGGGGAATTAACCCGTTAGTTGCTGCCATGGGGAACCCAGGAAAGTAAGTTTATTGGGTAGGGGGTTGGGTGAAGCCCAGTGGGACATGATTATATTTGATAATGAAGGTTTTTTCCCCCTGATTTAAGTGGCCATTCTCTTCCTGCACCTGCGCCCTTCTTGAAAAGATGTTAATTGAATCAGACAGGACTGAGCTGGATTCTGCCATAATAAACTGTTATTTTATCTGTGGGGTTTGGGAGGTGCCCAAAACATTAATCTACGTTATCACATATTTCATATTATATGTTTCAAGGGACTGTGGTCATACAAATATTGCTGAAAAAAAAAGGGTTTTTAATAATATTTAACTCGTTCAGCGCCAGTGGGCAGCTTGTTTGATCATGTACTGATGTGTAAACAAGAGCTGACTGCAAATGTAGAATCTACAGCCTTTCATGTTGACCTCAAAAAATCTCTAATAAAAGAAAATCTAATTCTAAGCAACTGTGCCATATACATTCATTATAATGTTTCAATGGTTTGTGGGTTAATTATACATGTATTGCTATTGAGTCAGTGTCTGTCCCTTTCTATTCTCAGCGCTGGTGGCTCAGACTGTTGATACAGTATAAGGGCTCTTACAGACAAGCGTTTTTAGCTGCGCTCCCCTGTGTTCCGGTTTCGTGCTTTCAGCCGCAGGGAGCAGACGCACTGAATTCTTTTCAATGTGGCTGTACTCACACAGACGCATGTAAACGCAGGCAAAAAGCAACATGCTGCGTCCCAACCTGCGTTCGGCAAATGCTGCTTTCAATAGCAATTGTACATTGCATATTGGAGCTGTTTCTAGCCTATGGAGCTGCTAGAAACAATAAAAAGCCATTATTTGCACGCAAAGTGAAAGAGAATGATTGGCAGGTTACATTTTCAGCCTTCATCCACTGGTTTAGTTAGTTAGTTTTTCTATATTTTCATCCATTAATTTTCTATAAATAACATGTCATTGTACCAATTACAGCATATCCTCTGAGTCTGCATGGTATTTGCTGTCATGTTGATTGTTCTTGTTTATGTGAAAACCAAATAAAATATTTTAAACATTTTCAGCCCTCATAACTAACAAAAAAATGAGGTGTTAATATCACACTGTGGCACATCGTGCTTAGGAACATGCTGAATGATAGACTCTCCTATACTCACACTAAGGGTGTTACAGTTACAGATGAGCATTTTTAGCTGCGCTCCCCTGCGTTCCGGTATCATGCATTCAGCGCATGTAAGTGCAGAGCACAGGAAAAATGCAACATGCTGCCTCCCAACCTGCATTCGCCGCTTAAATGCGTCTGTGTGAGTACAGCCACATTGAAAAGAATTCAACGCATCTACTCCTGCGATCCCCTGCGGCTGAATGCATGATACCAGAACGCAGGGTCTGTAAGAGCACTAAGCCAGCATTTCATTTACCCCAAAATCATATGCATTTCATGTGACCAAACAACTCAGCCGCTCATTGTGGCAAAGGGCAAAACATGTACCAAGGGACAGCGTCGGACTGGACATGGGGGGGCCCACCGGGTGACTAACCTCAGGGTCCCCCCTCCGCGGGCATGCGTGATTGTCAGCGAATATGCCAGCGCACACCAGGTTTTTTCCCGGTGTCCCGCTGGCCCAGTCCGACGCTGCCAAGGGATCTTCATTTTGTCTCAAACAGGGCCAGAACTAGGGGTAGGCAGAAGAGGCACGTGCCTAGGGCACAAAGTTTGAGGGGCGCCAGGCACAGTACCTATTCTGCGGATTCCCCCTAGCCCTGTTTCAGCAGTGTGTGCTCACGCTCCACCACGCATGCACATGTACACATATACACCGCATGTGCTGTTCCACTCATGTGCACGCTATTGTTCATGTGCACGCATGTGAAGGGGGGCGACCTAGTCGACTGGGTTGCCTAGGGCACCCAGCTGACTTCGCCCGGCACTGGTCTCACACATCTAACAATCTGACCAATCATATTGCGCCATCTGATATTATTGGGGAATTACCAGCAGTGTTGTTATAGTTTGACTGGGCCAGTGGAACACCAGGAAGAATCCGGGGTGCTGAGCTGGGATATGTGTCTATTTGCCTGCAAACCTGATCGGTTTACCAGCTATTACTGGGTACATGCCCACCTACTTATCTGACCAATGATACTGTGGCATTTTATTGATTTGGATCATTTGCAAGGTAGGGTGATTTTTAAACATATTCTATTATTTTAAAAGATGTATAATTTCTAGGCAATACAGGCAGCTAATATATATATATATATATATATATATATATATATATATATATATATATATATATATATATATATATATATATATATATATTATGCGTGTGTGTGTGTGTGTATTGTAGGTACTGTGGGAAAAATGAGGAATTAACAGTGTATCTTTAATGAGATTGATGGCTAAGTCAGATTGTGCTTCCTCAGGGATTTGCTCCATGGTAATTATGTTTGGTGAGGCAGCAGCCTGATACTAGCGCGCTTCCACATTGATCTAGTAATTAATTCCAGTTTATTTTACTTGGGTGTCTTGGCTTATAAAACTTATTTATCAGCTATATTCTGCATAACAAGGCTGCCAATAAGCACTGTACTCATTATATGTCCTGCTGCTTCCAGAGGAGGAACCAAGTGTGAGAGGCAAGTTCCTCCAAAAAAGGTTGAACCTAAAGGGGAATGCTGCCAGAAAAACTGTAAACATTTATAATATATTTTTTTTAATATACAACAAAAACCTTTGCTAGATACAATAATAAGGTTAATATCCACAGTGGTGTTAAAAGCGCATAAATGGCTGCCCCCATGGCTACACAGCAGCTTGTTTATATAGAGTATAGACTATAGTAGTACTTATCTGTTATCTACTGTGTATCCTGTGCTTGAATGGCTGCCCCCATGGCTACACAGCAGCTTGTTTATATAAACTATAGTAGTACTTATCTGCTATCTACTGTGTATCCTGTGCTTGAATGGCTGCCCCCATGGCTACACAGCAGCTTGTTTATATAAACTATAGTAGTACTTATCTGCTATCTACTGTGTATCCTGTGCTTGAATGGCTGCCCCATGACTACACAGCAGCGTGTTTATATAAACTATAGTAGTACTTATCTGTTATCTACTGTGTATCCTGTGCTTGAATGGCTGCCCCCATGGCTACACAGCAGCTTGTTTATATAAACTATAGTAGTACTTATCTGTTATCTACTGTGTATTCTGTGCTTGAATGGCTGCCCCCATGGCTACACAGCAACTTGTTTATATAAACTATAATTCTGTAGCAAACACATCAATTTTACCAGTACACCACAACTGTACATTATATTATCATTCTTTTAAAATTCTTTAATTGTTTGGTCTTAGTGTTCCTTTAACTTAAAGCTGAACCACCTCTTTAAATCATTGCAGCTTGTGGCTATGCTGTAGAAGCATTTGCCGCCGACAGACTTGAATCAACAAAACTCCCTGGAAGATGCATCTATTCTCCATTCTTAGGCAATATGTCACTGGAGAGAAGCCGCTCGTACGTAAATATTGGCAGCAATGACATCGCTAACTTGTGCCTCAATCAATACCTTCTTAAATACCTTCTTGAATCTGAGAACCAACATCTTCTGAGATATAAATGGATTTAGAAACACTAAACCATCGATCGCCTCCTAACTGATTTTGCTAAATGATGTTTCGGCGCTGGATGATTGAGTATGCTTTTCGACCGGCTTTTGTGTATCAAATTCCTATTGTTGTTGTGTTGAAACCCATGAAGAATCTGGCCTGTGGATATCTGCATGTCTTCCTATGGAAAGGTCACTAGTGCAATTGAATTAAACCACTAGACGTGCCAATCATAACTGTACAGTCGCGTTTACAAGTGCCCCAGGTAAATCATCAGCATGACCTCTAAAATATTATGAAACTTGTGTACTATTATGGGCACAGTAACAAAAAACAACACATTGGGATGTCTTTTCCCAACATTGTAATATATCCCCCCAGAATTCCAAGATACATCTGTTTGTAAATTCTATCTATGGACTGGGACACAAAATGGGTTCCTATGTTGCTAAACATGTTCCCATTCAATAATCTAAAGCTGATTTCTACAATAGAAAATAGTCATTAAGGGCTCTTACACATGAGCGTTCCGACCTGCGCTCCCCTGCGTTCCGTTTTTTGGTGTTCAGCCGCAGGGGAGCGCAGGAATAGATGCAAGTCATTATTTGAAATGGGGCTGTACTCACTCAGGCGCGTGTAGGCGCCGAACGCAGGTTCAGACGCAACATGCTGCATTTTTCCTGCGTTCGGCGCCTACACGCGCCTGAGTGAGTACAGCCCCATTTCAAATAATGACTTGCGTCTATTCCTGCGCTCCCCTGCGGCTGAACGCCAAAAAACGGAACGCAGGGGAGCGCAGGTCGGAGCGCTCATGTGTAAGAGCCCTAATATAAGACGCGTAACTGGTTCTAAACCAATTAACTAAACTTGGGTTCACTGTGAAAAGGTTTAAGGGATTCGGTCATGATTTTTGTGATGTAGTTTTTATTTCTAAATGACACATTTTACACTGCAAATAATTCACTCTACAATATAAAATTTAATTCCTGAACCAGCAAGTGTATTTTTTTAGTAATAATATTGGTGTGTAGGTGCATCTCAGGTCATTTTGCCTGGTCATGTGCTTTCAGAAAGAGCCTGCACTTTAGGATGGAACTGCTTTCTGGCAGGCTGTTGTTTCTCCTACTCAATGTAACTGAATGTGTCTCAGTGGGACCTGGATTTTACTATTGAGTGCTGTTCTTATATCTACCAGGCAGCTGTTATCTTGTGTTAGGGAGCTGCTATCTGGTTACCTTCCCATTGTTCTGTTGTTAGGCTGCTGGGGGGGGGGGGGAGGGGGTGATATCACTCCAACTTGCAGTACAGCAGTAAAGAGTGACTGAAGTTTATCAGTGCACATGTCACATCAGGTCCAGACTGAGAATTAAAATAGGCCCTGGCATTTCAGGTACACAGAGGCCCAATCAGCCCACACAGAGGCCCAAACAGCCCCCACCAGCCGACTAAATACTGATTTTCTATGGCACCTTATAGCAGCCCTTCTGACATTTGCCAAAACCCACAGATTGCCAGTCCGGGCCTGTGTCACATGACGGGGGGCGGGGGCAGCTTGGAAACTGACAATATGACTAGCCCCATGTCAAATTTAAAATTGGTGGTATATGAATGGGAACCAGATATTGGGAAGTGCTGACAAATTCCAAAAAGCATTACAATTACCTGCTCTAGATATAACCCTGGTACAATAAGGCTTTGAAAGACTCCTGATCCGGTTTGTCACATCCATCCAGCGTAATTAAAACACATCCGCCCCACTTAAACAAATGACTCGGCAGAACCCGCTGTAATGCTCACTGGCATCTTGCCCCAAACACTGATGGATAATTACAGGGGCCGCCATTAGCTAAATGACCTCATTCACTGTAACTAAAGGCAGCTGGATTGCACGTGCTAATCATGAATATGGAGATTTCAAGTGCATCCCTAATTATTATGTTATGGCAGAATGGCGAGTATGTAGAGCATGGAAAGTTGGAGCACAGATTTAACACAGAGGCAAAGAAGCTGATTCTCTGATATTTGACCGTGTGCATATGGAATCCATCGGATATGCTCATATTTCTTCCTTTAGAGAGTCCCCATATAATAGCCATCCCCCCCCCGCTTCCTCCCTGCATAGACCACTATTTTACCGCCATCTTCGGTATCGTCTGATATGTTTGATAAATGACCTCCGTTTTCACGTATCCGTAGTTAGCCAAGAAGAGGATCAGAAAATGGCACCCGTGAGCTCCGCTGCACTATTCTGCATTGGGAGGTCTGTGCAACTTTTTGCAACACTTTTTAAAATAGTGGTCTATGGGGGTGAATGGGGGCTATTAGATTGAGACTCTCTTTTAGAGGGGGTTTAGTTATCCTTTAAATAACAAACAGAATGCAAAAAGAGGGCTCATAAAAGAAAGTGTAGAACATGCATGTATGATACCACTAGGCGGTGTCCTATAGCAACCAATCAGACTTTTGCATTCAGTTTTGAATGTGCAGAAGACCATAACTGTTTGCTGACTGGTTTCTGAAGGTCTCTGTACTAGTGGGAAATTGCCCATTGTGAACTCCAATGTGTCTTTTGCTTTTAAGTAACTATTTTAGACAAAAAATGAGGGCAATGTTTCTATTTGACTACACTTCAGCTTGGTTAAAAGCATGACTAACTCATTTGCTTGTTTTTTTTTTTTACTGTTCCCTTTTCTGTTTTCAATGCAGCAAAGAAGGCACCCCGGGGGGTCAAGATTCTATTCATGCCAGAGAAATACAATAAAATAATGCACAAAAGTTTAATAATTCCCTTCCTTTCATGGGTTAAGGACAAAAATCAACTAAAGGTTCAGTGCGGAGATAAAGGAATACTTTTACATAATATACTCTTCCCTATGGGAATTTTCTTTCACGGCTCAGAGGAGAAGCTGAAAAGCCACCAAAGCAAAGGGGCTGTTCAAGGCGGAACAGGAGTTTGGAATTAGAGGTTCTATCAAAGATAAACGGGCTGAGTTTAACACTTATAGAGCCCAGCTTGGACAACTTTAGTAGGGCCTTCTGGAATCTGAAGAACTTCATGTGGGGAGGTAAAAGGACTCAGATCCATCTAAGCAAGTGAGTCCCTCTACACCAGGAGTGCCCATACTTTACTAATGTGTGGTCTACTTTAGTGATGTTGTCCCATTATGAGCTACATCCAGGGCCACCAGTAGAAAACAAAATGTTTGGGGCCCCCCGAGCCCCGCCCACACTCACACCCAAGCCCCACCCACTCCACATCACAGTTAAAAGACCAGACAGACATCAGCGCTAAAAAAGTAACCACACACACAAGTTATAAAAAGCTATTGATGGTCAGGGCCCCCCTTATGAGTTAAAAAAATTGGGGCCCCAAAGAATATTTTTTTTAAAAAAACATTGGCGCCAGGGCCCCCCTTACAAGTTAAAAAAACTTGAGGCCCCAAAGAACATTTTTTTTTAAAAAAACTTGGTGCCAGGGCCCCCCTTACAAGTTAAAAAAAATTGGGACCCCAAACATTAACGGAACTAGGTGGGGGCGGGCCCTGGTGCGGGCGGTGCAGCCCCCACCCTCGTCCGTGTGATTTTTCTCTGCGGCTGCAGCTGACTCCAGCCGGCTGCAGTGTGCACGATATGCCGGGGGTGCCCTGCGGGGGTGTGGGCCCTGGCCCAGTTGCACCCCCTGCTCCCCCATTAGTTACGCCCCTGGCCCCAAAAAACATTTTTAAAAAAACATTGGCGCCAGGGTCCCCCTTACAAGTTAAAAAAAAATGGGTCCCTAAAAAATATTTTTTAAAAAAACATTTGGGGCAGGGGCCTATAGAATATTAAAATAATACATTGGTGGCCAGGGGATAAAAAAAAAAACACAAATTGGTGTTCAGTAGAATTGAACTCATGGCTTCAGGACTTCAACTTCGCCTCCTTTCGTGACTTCAGGTCTTTTTGCAGCTTCAAGACTTCAATTTCGGCTGTTTTTCGTGACTTCAACTTCGGCTGTTTTTGTGGCTTCGGGTCCTTCGGCTTTTCGGCACTTCCGCATTTTGGCTGTTCGGGACTTCAAAAATGGCCGCACAGATTTGTCACTCTCAAGGGGGGCCCGGCTCTTGCAAAAGTGAAGCACTGGCCTTCATGCCCGGGCCCGGAACACTTGTCCCCCCCTGATGGCGGCCCTGGCTACATCCATGAAAGCATTGTTAGCATTTTGTTCCATTTATCACTTAAATATTGATTTATGGAAAAATGTATATTGCTATGTTTAACAAACCACTATTTCTTATGTGACCATGACGTAATAAATATCTGAATTAAAAGGATGAAACAGGAGGGCGATTAAAACAAGCTGTTTGCTGACAGTGTCTTGAGATCTACTGGTCACCAGCTAAAGGTCTACTGGTCGCACCCCTGCTCTTCTACAGCCTCTGATACTTTCAAAGCAAAAACCAAAAGTGATCTTCATCTACTTTGTTGGCTGCTGTTGGGAGATGGGAGTGTTAAACTTTTTCTTCCATAAAGCAGGAGGTGACAACCCTAGTACAGTACCCCTTTGGGTCATATAAGTTTAATTAGCTGTCCCTGTGAATATACAGTACATTTATCCTCTAGGTGATACGCTCCAGTTATTTAGAATGGCTCAGTTGGTTTATTTTCCCATCACCAAAAACTAGGTCTGATTGGTTGCTATGGACAACATCACCGGTGATGTTTGTGTCCAATGTTAATAAATACACCTCTTGGTGTTAGCCTGCAACCCATTATATAGAAAGGGTCTGTGTCTAGGGTGGCAGTTTTAGAGAGGCAGCCTGAGGGTGCTTATTTAGACAAAAACAACTATCTGCCAGCCCACCACCTGACACTTGATGCTAAATCTACCAGAGAAGCTGAAGGGCATTACTTTCTTGGTGGCTGGCACCACTGTGGTGGGAAGGGGGCAGTCTGAAGTCCAGTATATGGGCAGCACTTGATTGTGTGTGCAATAGTGTGCCTATTCTTGGTGACTTGGTGCACTATATAATAAGTGACAGTGTCCAGTGCATCTCACTTGATAATATGCTTGGGGTTCAGTAGCCAATGCTTCCCAGTGTATATAATGTACTTAGCTTGCCGCTCACTGTATAAAGTGCTTCGTATGCCAGTACCGGGAAATCTTTATTATATGTTACAGTTATAGGTTTGTAAAGCTTAATGATGTATTGATGGAATGTGAAACATATTTAAAGAGTGCCAAGCCTTTACTGAAAGGAATGTAGCTTGCCCAAAGGAATGGCATGCCCACAAATGGAATGCAAGATAAGCTGCCTGTTACACTTGCAAAAACGTACACTTTAAAAAGGGTGTCACTTTAACTATTTAACAAAAAAATTGTGATGGCACGCCAAACATTTTTCTTTTCTGCCTCCTATGTGTTCTCAAGTCTACCAGATCAGAAGTTATCAAACTGTGGGCCCAAAGGAGTGATCGGAGGTCAGTCCGAAAATCAATAAGCAAGAATAATATTAGGGGTAGATGCTAATTTCTGATCTGGGTTCTACTGAAACATTAAAGCAGAGCCACATAGGACAATACTTTGACAATACAGACCAACAGCACAAATAAGATCCACATCATGGAGCACCAAGAGAGCAGAACGTTGATTTAAAAACAGATCTTTTTACCCAATTAAAAGCATGAGCTGTTCGCTACTATTTCTCTTATTACAGAAGCACATGCAACAGCCGAAGAAGCAACTTCCAGTTTCAAAAGCTCTCGGTCCTGCTGATCATATTATTTGACAAGAAAAATGTCCTTTTACAATGAACAACATTGGAATCGCCCTTCTTTTTCAACTCTAATTAGCGGCACTCTGTAAAGTTGTTTAGCACAGACACTTTAGAGCAAATTGCAAAGCTGTATCAGTGCCAGAGGGCAGCTGGAGTAAGAACTGGAGCCACGTCGTAGCAAGGACAAAGGAAAGTGCTAAGTGAGGGACCGTGGCCAGGGTAAATGGCTTTATATAGCACTGAAACTCGGTCAGAGACTGGAAAGAAGCCACATAACTAGGACTGTTGCAAAAAGAAAACAAATTTGACACGTGGCACCCGACCACTAATGAGAGGGTTTTGCTCCCATAGGAGCGTCCTCCCCATGCTGTCTAATTCCATTTTTACAACGTGGAGTAATGCGCTGCTTTGTGTTTTTAACTGCAATATTTTAGTGTAGTATAGATAGGGTTGCCACCTGGCTGGTTGGTAAAAAATTAGGTTATTAATAGGGAAAAAAGATAAAAGCATAGGTGGACCAGTATTTTTTCTAGAATAGAGGCAGATGTCTCAGTAACAAAATAGGAGAAGTTTACCAAACATTTAAAGCTACAATGGCTTCTTCATCTCATATCTAATAAGACATGGGGATAAGGGGCTCGCTCATTATCCTCATACATGTCCCGACATGGCTGCTAAAGTCAGGACCGCCATCAGAAATCGCAGGGCCCCATATGACAAAATTTCCTGGGCCCCCTGGGCTGCACCCACCGCAAGCCCCACCTACAGGTTCCCCCTCCCCACCACACAGTAAAAAAACAAAACAATATTGGTGGCTAGGGTTCCCACATGTTAATAAAAAATAAAAAGATATTGGTGGTCAGGGCCCCCCATAAAAAAAACCTTTGTGGCCAGGGCCCCCCCATTAAAAAATATTGGTGGCTAGGACCCCACATGAGAAAAAAAAAAATTGGTGGCCAGAATTGGTGGTTAGGGCCCCCCCCACATTATAAGAAAATTGGTGGCCAGGGCCCCTTAAACTTCCATGCCTTCCCGAAGTCAGCAGCTCTCAGAAAGATGGGGGGCCCAGCTAATCAAGTAAGTGTGGCGTGGCCGGGCCCCCTACAACTCTTCCCCCTGCCCTGATGGCTGCCCTGGCTAAAGTGCTTGCTAAGGGCACTTTCTTAAAAAACATACTATTGTTTCCCTCATCCGGAGTCCGGGCTCTGTCAGGTCGCACCTCTGGCGGGAGAAGTCATTTTGAAGTAAAAAGTGCCCTTTAGGGCAGGGGCACACGGGCAGATTCGGGGAGATATAGTCGCCTGGCAACTAATCGCCTCTTCTTCGGGGCGACAATCTCCCTGAACTGCCTTCCCCTACTAAAATGAAAAATCACCTGCGGCAATGCACTCACGGTGCTTCGATTTCCAAAGTTGCCCGAGGTTTCCTCGTGAGGCAACTTCGGGCGACTGCGGAAATCGATGCGAGTGCTATTGCGCTGGCGTTTTCTCTTTATAGCAGGCGGAAGGCAGTTTGGGGAGATTGTCGCCTCGAGGAAGAGGTGATTAGTCGCCAGGCGACTAAATCTCCCCAAATCTGCCCGTATACCCCTTCCCTTAGGCAATACAGGGTAAAGGTGAAGGTGGGCATACACTTAACAATTATGATCAGGGCAGCCATCAGGGGGGGACAAGGGGGAGAGTTGTAGGGGGCCCCGAGGGTAAGGGGGGCCCCGGCCATGGCACACTTACTTGACTAGCCGGGCACCCCATCTTTATGAGAGCTGCTGACTTCGGGAAGGCATGGACGTTTAAGGGGCCCTGGCCACCAATTTTCTTATAATGTGTGGGGGTAGGGCCCTGGCCACCAATTATTTTCTCATGTGGGGTCCTAACCATCAATATTTTTTAATGGGGGGGCCCTGGCCAGAAATGCTTTTTTATGGGGGGCCCTGACCACCAATATCTTTTTATTTTTTATTAACATGTCGGAACCTTAGCCACCAATATATTTTTTGTTTTTTTACTGTATGGTGGGGGGCGGACCTGTGGGGTGAGGAAGGCGGACATGTAGGTGGGTCTTGCAGTGGGCGCAGCCCAGGGGGCCCAGAAAATGTTGTTGTATGGGGCCCTGTGATTTCTGATGGCGGTCCTGATTATGATCATTCGTTTTCATTACAAACGGTAAGAGCTGAATTGTCAGATATACAGATAGAAACAATAGAATTCTACCTCTATCTGATGATTCAGCTATAAAATCCGGCTGCTGTTCGGGCGCCTTCAAAGGCCCGATCAAAATTTGTCATTTTGGCCAATACACGAGCCGACTGTTTAAAGAGGTTGATGACTTGATCATAATGGAGGCCTAACGGTACCTGCTGTGAGATGACAACAGTTCAGGAGTATAAGTATAGTATAGTATAACTATAGAGGAAGCAGACCCTGTAGTTGCAGAGGGGCCCAGGAAGAATAGGGAGGCCCAAATAAAGAGCAATTTTAACATGTATTGGTAAAACCGGACAACCTTTGGAAATGTTGGGTGCCCTAAAATGAATTTGCTGTGGGGCCCAGTAACGTCTAGTAATGCCACGGCAACAGTTCCTTATCTGATGAGCTTTTCTAACATGCATTCAGTAAGGCAACAATCAGAAAGGTCCCAATACGCTACTGATTCATTCTGGAGGGCTGAGCTGGCAGTTCTTATCTATCTATGTATGGCCACCTGAGATTTCCCTCAAAAATCAGTATTAAAACAAATTAGCAAGAGACGTAACATGATTTCAATGATGTCCAATTAATTTTGAGTCTAAATCGTACTAAATAATCTTGCAGACTGGAGTCTACGCAGTTCTGAACAAAACCTAGCATAAATCCTCACTTAAAACTCTTCAGTGTAATCCAGGGTAATATGAAGGTAATGTGTTTTATAAAGCATAATAACCCTGCCTTAAATCATGCAGAAGTAACGTATTTCTTTCCTGGGGAACAGATTGCATTAAATAAGACATAACATTATATAAGGCAAGGGCTTGTAGGTGTAGCGAGAGCAGATGTATTACAATAAAGATGGGCAGAGCATTTGCAGTCAGTGGGTTGAGGTAATTATGGGGAATAGATGAGAATGTTCTGTACAGCCAGAAAAAGTACTGTGTGTGGGTGTTTATGGAAATGTGTGTTTTCAGCAACAGATGCTCTGCTTTGCTATAGATTACCTTAATAGGGGGTCTGAATACATGTGCTGCTCGGTAGTGTAGTTATATTGAGGGAGACAGTTTACTAAAGGTCACTTCTCAAAATATCAGATATGACGGCTCATTATCAAACCAAGCACAAGGTGCAATATTTACATTCCAATTGCCATGTATACAGAGTTTTCCCCCCTGAGAATTCCAGTGTGGGCACCAACCAGGGCCTGTATTTAGGTTCAGTGCTGCCCTGGCCACTTGACCTTTGCCCTCACTGGCAATTGGCACACGTGCCTATCACAAGACAGACAGATACCATTCCCATAGCAATTTCTGTATTTACCATATAAGTAGTAGATATCCTAGGGCCACCCCCCTAAAGCTGCTGCCTAAGATATGAGCCTGGGTGCTTATATGGTAGATACGGGTGGCCCTGGAAACCCCTAATTAATGTCATATTAACATAATAAGTTAGGTTGAAAAAATACGTTCATCAAGTTTTAGGTTTTTTATTATATGATTCCTTATATTTTTATACATAGTTATCATATCGCCCCTCAAGTGCCTCTTCTCCAGCGTGAACATCTCCAATTTGGCCAGTCTTTCCTCATAGCTAAGATTTTCAATACCTTTTACCAGCTTAGTTGCTCATCTCTGTACCCTCTCTAATACAATAATGTCCTATTTAAGTGATGGAGACCAAAACTGTACGGCATATTCTAGATGGGGCCTTACCAGTGCTCTATACAGTGGAAGAATGACCCCCTCCTCCCTTGACTCTATGCCCCTTTAATACAGCTCAAGACCTTATTTGCCCTTGATGCTGCTGACTGGCATTGCTTGCTACAGTTTATCATCTACAAGGATTCTAATGTCCTTTTCCATTATGGATTTGCCTAGTGCAGTCCCATTAAATTGTATGCAAAAAAAACAAAATATATTTTATATATATATATATATATATATATATATATATATATATATATATATATATATATATATATATATATATATATATATATATATTTCCCCCAAAAATCACTGTATTTATCCCTTATGAGTATCCTCTAGCATTTACCTAGCCCATAAGCTTCATTAGAGTGCTGTTTGTATTCTTGTATTTAATCTGTAAGTCTGATGTAGACATCCTTCTGTTGTACAGTGCAGTGGAAGAAGTCGTCGCACTGTCAATGACTGTTAAATAGAATAATAACCATTTATTCTTATTATTCAAGTCTATATTTTGTACACACTGTTAAAAGGGTGGTTCACCTTTAAGTTAACTTTTGGTATGTTATAGAATGGCCAATTCTAAGCAACTTTTCAATTTTTTTCATTATTATTTTTTTATAGTTTTTTAATTATTTGTCTTCTTCTTCTGACTCTTTCCAGTTTTCAAATGGGGGTCACTCCCCTATTCATATTCCAGTGCCTTATTCAAATCAAAGTTAACTTTTAGTAGAGAGTGATATTCTGAGTTATTTAGCTTTTTATTCAGCAGCTCGCCAGTTTGTAATGTCAGCAATCTGGTTGCTAGGGGCCCCATTACCCTAGCAACAGATTGCTGACATTACAAACTGGACAGCTGCTGAATACAAAGCTAAATAACTCAGAATATCACTCTCTACTAAAAGTAGAGAAAGGCTAGTAAACGTTAGTAGTTGTTGTGCCTAAATAAAAAAATTTTTGATTATTCGTAAGACCTGTGAGTGCTCCTTCTTGAGGATGACATATATATATATATATATATATATATATATATATATATATATATATATATATATATATATATATATATATATATATATATAGATATATACACAGTATATACATAAGAAGGTGCACACAGAGTACCAGAAAAAGCCTGGGTGCTGGAACAAGGAATCTTAATTACAACCAACAGAAAAGTCCGCACTCATAGGTCTTGTGAAGCAAAAAAAAAAAAAGTGGATTTATTCAACGTTTCGGCTCCTAAACGCGAGCCGTCATCAGGAGGTGCAGGCCCAACACAAACACACATATTTATACTCAGTACAATTCAACAAGAGCGCCAAAACCCAAGGATGACGCTAACAGTGGGCGTGGTTAAAAGGCTGACATTATTGATGGAGATCGATCGGGTCTTCTTCTTTTGGATTTTAATAATTACTTAGACACTATATTGATTCTCACTGTCACTTATGCACGACACTAATTGATGGTTATAGACTATCAGATGGAAAGATTTACACGGGTTTGCATTAACTTATGGGTACACAATCACAGATGATGTCAGCCCACTATTATCATTATCCTTGGGTTTTAGCACTCTTGTTGAATTGTACTGAGTATAAATATGTGTGTTTGTGTTGGGCCTGCACCCCCTGATGACGGCTCGCGTTTAGGAGCCGAAACGTTGAAACGTTTTTTGCTTCACAAGACCTATGAGTACGGACTTTTCTGTTGGTTTTATGTGTGTGTGTGTGTATTTAAAATGACTTGCTTGCTTTGCTCTTGTAATTATATGCTGTACATCTGTTTCCTAACTTCTCAAACACAATACTTTCCATATGGATCCTGGCCCAAAAGGGGAATGTCCACTTTGAATTTACTCGGAAATCCTCAATCTTCATGTCTAGAGATTGGGATGACAAATGAATCGGTTTGCTGTTGTGTACATTTAGGTCTAGGGTGATGCTTTTTTAAACTCCAAGCCTGCCACGAGACACTTGTTTCTAAATCTGGAGGCAAAGCTGATGGTGTACCTCTCCGATCCAATGGTCGGTAGGATTACCACCAACCAGAAGAATATAATTCCAGCAGGGTGGCAACCCTAGATGCTGCATGAGGCCCCCTTTTCTGGTACAGACAGAAGGTTTGAATTTAGGGCCACATATAGAGTTGCCACCTGTCCAATTTTGACCCAAACAGCCCGGTTTTTTGAAGGACTGTCCAGGTCAAAACTGCCTGCCAGTAACAAAGACTGATACATTTTATTTATACTGCAGCTAGATTAGCCATTACCTCTAAATCAGGGGTGTCCAACCTTTTGGCTTCTCTGGGCCACATTGGAAAAAGAAAAATTGTCTGGGGCCATACATGAAATACACAAACACTTTTGATTTGTAAAATTAAAGAAAATACACAGAAAAGAACTACAATACCAGTTGGCTAACCAGATGGAGCTATACACTGGAATATGGGACACCTGGATATTAAACAGACTTATTATTAGTATTACTAACTGGGAAATGGGCAGAGTCTCCATAGGTCACCACATTGTTACAACCTGGCATAGTAAGCCTGTTCCTAACAAGACAACAGTCTGAGGTGGTTAATGTGTCTGGACTTAGAGAGCACAAAGTGTTATTTCACTCTCGTTTTCTCTGTATTTCCATACATTTATTTTTTAATTTCTTTCTTTTTTTTTCCCTTCTCTTCCTTTTCTCTCTCCTTCAAGTTGGGCCGCATTCATATCCATCGGCCCTCGGGCCGCAGGTTGGACACCCCTGCTCTAAATGGAAGGCTGTAGAACCCCCAAACTTAGGGGAGGTTATTGGCCGGATATGTGACATGAAAATGATGGAGGAAATGACTTTAAAACAGAAAGTGACGATGTCCTTACATGATAAAGTGTGGTCCAAGTGGGATTATTATGTTTCCCAAAACGAAATGACCTACTTTTTGTAGCTATGAAGATTCAAATGTGAATGGATGTTGCCCTTCCAGTTAGTAAACATGGACATATCTCTTCCGTCTCATAGTTGACAAGAGAGGGAAATGGTGTCGTTTATAAGATCTATAGAGTCGAGGCAATTACACATAGAATATACTTTGTGCATAAATGCAATAAATATAAAGAGACCATAACTTGAGGAAAAACTATGTTAATTAGTATGCCATCTTGATGTTTGATTTTGTTTTCGTTCTCCTTTTCTATGTTTCCTAGCACCTAACCCTTTGTTACCTGGATGAACCACCTTCCGTCGGGTGGGGGAAAACCTTGAAGGAAGCCCAGCAGGCAGGGATTTGCAGTTAAACAGTTCCTTCTTTATTCATCAGGGCCTACATCAGCACAGCAGTTTACCAACAGGGCTCTATTGCCTGGTCTTTCAGCTTTACTTTCACTGGACTGCACACTGTCAGATGGGCTCACTCTCACATGCACCCCTCCTGGGTCTTGACCAGCTGTCAGTTAAACCTAGTCTGACTTGTGGGTATCCTGCTGGACACACTGTGCCCACTCGCTCCTTGTAGGGGCCACAGCTGCCCATGCTAGTCCCTGGCTAACTTATGCCTACTAGAGTATACTAGTTACCACAATAGGTTTGCCACATGTCCGGTTTTAACACGGACAGCCCGGTATTTTGAAGGGCTGCCCGGGTCAAAACTTCCTGCCCAGTTTTCCAAATAAGGAAAACTGAGCAGGATTCCCCATGATTGACACAGTGATTGGCCAATCGCTGCATCATAGCCCCGTCCCTCAATTACACAGTCACGCCCCTATAAATCACGACCCTGGCCACTGGGGGAAAAGGTGGCAACCCTATACCACAAGCTTCCTCACTACCTAAGGTCACTGTCTCTTCTAGGGAATGACTCAACTATCAGAGAGTCTGCTGCTCTCTTTCCTTCCCATGACGCATCTCAATATTTCTCCCTGCAACCTTCCCTTTTATTACCCTTCCTCCACCCACTGGGGACTTTCCCTAGCAACAGCTACCTCTTGCTCCCCCGGGTGATTTACCTGAAAATACCTGTATTAACTATTTATCACACATTTGTACTTAAAAAATTATCAATTTTACCCTACCACACACTGGTTGGCAGCTATGAAATATAAAAACAGGGGGTGGTAGTAACATTTATTAAGCATTTATTGCGCGTGGCTGGCAGATGGGGGGCAAAAGTCGGTAAGCGCTGACAATTTGGCTTTCCCCCTCATTTTTTATTATATTCACATCTGTGTAAAAACAATGTATTATGTAACACAAGAGAAGGCCCATGTGACTGTTTCCCTGGAGCCAATGAAGCTGGCATGTTCCTTTACAGAGATGAATGTGTTTTTTAAAGGGGTGGTTCACCTTTAAGGTAACTTTTATTATGTTATAGAACGGCCAATTCTAAGCAACGTTTCAATTGGTTTTCATTATTTTTTTTTTATAGTTATTTGTCTTTTTCTTCTGACTCTTTGCAGCTTTCAAATGGAGTCGCTGACCCCTTCTAAAAAACAAATGCTCTGTAAAACTACAAATGTATTGTTATTGTTGATTGAGTCTAAGGTTGATGATATCATCACGGTTGTAGACTCTCACGAGCAAGACATTATCTCATTACAATCACAAGTTCAAGAGATGCAGGACAGGATTGAAGATTCCAATTTTCAATAGATCAAGACGCAATAACATAAGGATTAGGGGCATACCAGAGGCCATTACAGATCTGCAGCTGGCTGTTACTGAGTTAATTCAGGCCCTATTGCCATATGAAGGAGTCTCGGTGGGACATGGGTTTTTACTCCTGAGTGTCGTTCTTACATCTACCAGGAGCTGTTATCTGGTTACCATCCCATTGTTCTTTTGTTTGGCTGCCGGTGGGGTGGAAAGGGAGGGAGGTGATATCACTCCAACTTGCAGTACAGCAGTAAAGAGTGATTGAAGTTTATCAGAGCACAAGTCACATGACTTGGGGCAGCTGGGAAATTGACAATATGTCTAACCCCATGTCAGATTTCAAAATGAAATATCAAAAAATCTGTTTGCTCTTTTGAGAAATGGATTTCAGTGAAGAATTCTGCTGGAGCAGTATTTTTAACTGATTCATTTTGAAAAAATTTTTCCCATGAAAGTATCCCTTTAAACTGGGCCTTTTGGAAGCGTCTTCTAAAGTTTCTTCACCGGCTCAGAGATCCCAGACAAAATTAACTCCTCTCTGGGAAAAAGTGAAGTCTAGATCTCAGGAATTACGGGCTCGTTGAGAGGTATCGACCTGAAGTGAAGGTCTACTCTACTTAAGGATATACACAACATGCTGTTTACCATTTTTTACCGTGTCTGGTGTTTGTTGCGGTGTTCACGCATATTGGGACATTGTTTATTTTCTATACCAGTAAGTGCCAGCTGGTTTATGCTTCCCCCCTCAATGGAAGTGAACCATGAGAAGTTTCCCAGGCTGGCCAGGAGACTTCCTCAAATGGTTTCTCTTATTCTCATTATACTACGGAAATATCTGGAATCTTGTAAACTGTTGGTTTTTTGCTTTTATTTGTTTGCTAATCTTGACAACAACCTGCTATTAGTCCTAGAGAGTGTATTTTTACAATGGGTATGCAGACAGACTACTGTCCCACGGATACATATCCCAGGTAAAATTTCCTGCCTTACGGATTGTCATCTGAAGCTTAATATCAAGTCCCATTATGACTACTAAAATCCTTAGTGTTAACGCCCAGGGGTTAAATTCGCCAGTTAAAAGAACTAAAGCTTTTACTTATTTCGCTTCACTACATGTGGATATTTTATGTTTGCAGGAGACTCATTTTTCTCACTCCTCATACCCGAAATACTTCCATAAACGATACTCACGGTACTTCTGGCAACAAGTCAAACGAAATCCAAGGGAGTTGCTATAGCTTTCCACTCTAGCTTAGCAGTTACTATTGAGAAAACGACTGTGGACCCAGAGGGCCGTTATATAATTGCATTAGTCTTGATTGCTGATTCCCCTCTCACTATTGTATCCTATTATACTCCAAATACACATCAACTGGTTTTTCTGGACAAATTGCTTCATAAATGTAGGGAGCTGCAGAAAGGGCAATTAATCTTGTGTGGTGACTCTAACTTAATTTGGGACCAAATTCGAGATCGTATGATGATTACTAGAGATCAGGAATGTACTAAATATTGTAAAGAGCCAGTAGCATTTAAATCCCTGTTACATTTATATAACATGATTGATGCGTGGAGAGAACAAAATCCTGATGTACTCCAATTTTCCCATTACTCAGCTCCACACAAGGTGTCGACCAGAATTGATCACATTTTTCTTTCCTCCACTTTGGTGCCTTCTATTCGCTCTGCCAAAATGTTAAATATAGGGTGGTCGGATCACTGTCCGGTTATGATTACCTTGTCTTGTGGAGAGACCCAGGACTAGGTTTTGGAGACTTAACGAATCTATATTGAGTATTCCTGAGGTGGTCTCTACAATACAGAAATCCTTGGGCGATTACTTTAGTGAGAATGAAAACTCAGTTTCTTCAAGAGACCTGTTATTGGAAGCACATAAACCAGTTATCAGGGGTACATTTATACAGATTGGCTCTAGGCGTAAGAAGGATAGAGAATCTAAACTATAAATTTTGACACGGGAATTGGATAAATTGATTTCCCAGCAGATAGAATCCCCCCTAGTGGACTATACTATGCAAATTAAACAGCTTCAGAAAGATTTAGATTTGTTAATGACAACTAATGCTGAGAAAAAATTAAGATGGGCTAAAAATAAAATGTATTGTTGTATTGATAAACCGAGTAGGATTCTAGGATGCAAGTTAAATGAGCGTAATACCCCCCCCCCCTCAGATTCATAGGATTAGGTCCCTTGATGGGAAATCCCAGTAAGCTTGCTACTGAATTTGCAAATTTTTATCAGAAATTGTATTCTAAGCCTGGGAATATATCTAAGGAGAAATTTGATAAATTTTTTAGGGGATTTACGATTCCATCTTTGGCTTCCGATCTAGTCCAGTTAATGGAAGAAGATATCACATTGGAGGAAGTTCAATTGGCTGTAAAACAACTAGATACTTGTAAAGCTCCTGGACTTGACGGCCTTCCCAATCTCTACTATAAAAAATTCCTCACTGAATTGGGTCCCCATTTAACTAAAATGCTAAATGAGATTAAAGTAGGAGGGAAATTGCAAAGGGAGTCATTGAAAGCTAAAATTTCTGCTATCCCTAAGCCAGATACTTATCTGATTGCAAAAACTACAGGCCAATTTCAGTCCTAAACACTGATGTTAAACTTTTAGGAAAAATCCTGGCCCATAGAATCAATTCTTTCCTCCCCCTAATAGTCCATAAGGACCAAGTGGGCTTTGTCCCGGGTAGTCAGGCAGCAGATGCTATTAGGCGCCTAATATTGCTCATCACGCTTAATTATCAGGAATTAAAACGATGCTGCTAAAATTGGATATCCGCAAAGCTTTTGACTCCCTTCATTGGGACTATCTGTATTATACACTAGTGAGATGGGGTTTTGGGGGGGAACTTTATTACTTGGGTCAATTCCCAAAAATCAATCAGCAATAGTTAATATTATGGGATTTTTATCTAATGTTTTTCAAATCTACCGGGGGACACGGCAGTGGTGCCCTCTCTCCCCGATATTGTTTAACTTAGCTATTGAGCCATTGGCAGCGGCAATCAGAACCAATATAGATATCAAAGGTATTGAAGTAGCTGGTATTCAACACAAATTTAGCTTATTCGCTGATGACTTGACTCTGGCGATCTCTAACCCATTAACCTCCCTCCCAAATCTGTTTAGACTCTTGGATATTTTTGGTACCATATCTGGTCTCCAAGTCAACCATAATAAGACGGAAGCTTTGAATATCAATTTACCCCCTGCGGCTGTTACTGTAATGCAACTTAACTTCAAATTTACTTGGCATCCACACTTTATTTCAATTTTAGGAGTTAAGTTGACTAATACGTATGATACAATGTACAAATATAATTACCCCCCATTATTTAAAACTCTGTATACTCGACTTAACAAATCGAATCATCACCATATTTCGTGGATCGGCAGAGAATACATTCAATTAAGATTACAATTTTAACAAAAATTATGTACTTTTTCCGGACGCTACCCGTGCCAATCTCTATTGATGATTTAACCCGTTTTAACACTAAAGTTCTCCAATTTGTTTGGGCTAAGAAGCCTTCTAGGGTACGCCAGTCGATACTAACTTGCCCAAGAAGTAGAGGGGGGCTTGGTCTTCCTAACTGGTTGTTTTATTATAAAGCAGCCCAAATATCGCAGATTCTAGCACTCCATTCTAAAATAGATAGCCCCCCTTTGGGTTTCTCTAGAAGAGGCTTATTTAGTACCATATTCCCCAGCTGCCTTGATTTGGAGCCCTCCTAAATTACGACCAACTAATGGGAGTGTCTGCCTACATCACACGTTGAAATTGTGGGACTCAGTTAACAAGAAATATAAGTTACAAGGACCTCATTCACCTCATTTAATCCTGGATTGCAGAATAAGGTCTTTGCATGATGGTCTTTAGCAAATATTCATAATTTGGGACAGTTGTATACATGAACAAGACCATATACTCCCCAGAACCTTATAGATAAGTATTTGGTTCCGCTGGCTGAACATTTTCATTTGAGACAATTATTACACTTCGCTCAATCGCAGTGGGATCTGAGCCAATTAGCAAATATGACTCCCACCTTTTTCGAACAATGGTGCTTGAAAAATCCTCAGACTAAGAAAAGCGATCTCAATGTTGTATAATAATTTCTATGATGATGTTGAACCTTCCCATTTGGCATACATAGACTCGTGGCTGAAAGACCTAAAGTGTCAATTAGATAGGGAAGAATGGCAATCAATACGGTTCAACACTAGGAAATCATCTAAAAATGTCTCTATATTGGAGAGTAACTATAAAGTTTTACTTAGATGGTATTTGGTCCCAGCTCGTATTGCCAAATTTGCCCCTACAGCGGACCCTACTTGTTTCAGAGGTTGTGGGCAGTTAGTTCCACATTTGGTGGGAATGTCCATGTGCTCAAAGGGTCTGGGTATATATTCCAGGTGGTGATCCCTAAACGTCCCGTAACCGCTCTATTAGGCAAAAAACCCGAGGAACTTTCAAAGATTCAATTCCAATTGTTCATTGCAATTATGACGGCTGCAAAGAAAACCATAGCGTGTGCTTGGAAAACCAAACAGTTATCTATTGAAATAACTAAACAAAAAATAGACTGGATAATGTCGCAAGAGAAATTGACTAGTATTCTTTTAGACTCCCATAGTAAGTTTTTGAAAAACGTGGACGCCATGGCTGGAATATAGATATGGGACCGATGGTCGTATGGAATGACTCAGCATTTAAGTATTGTGAATATGGGTTCTTTCTCAATCAAGTTCGTGAACTAATAGGACTAGAGTTAGGTTTGTCTTTTTATTTCCAGATTATGAGGTTTAAACTGCTTCAGCATAAGGTATAGAGTCTATGATTTGGGCTTTACCCATATTTGTTTAGATTGGCCGAAGTGCTGTTTTAGCCTATGGGGGGACCTCCTAGAACCTATTTGGAGTCAATTGGTGGACTATGAAAAATCTAAGTTTTTTTTGGGGAAAAACTTTGAATCGAATTGCGCTATTACTTTGATTTTAACTATTCGAATTCGGGCAAATACGGACCTATTTGACTTAATTTCGGTTGGTCTTTTTGAATTCGAATTTCGAAGTTTCAACCCTTGATAAATATGCCCCTAAGTGTAGTACAATTTTACTTTACCGTCACTATTTTTACATTTTTTTTAAAAGATGGGTGTTGGTTTAGCCAATCTCTCTCTCTTAGGGTCTTTACTCAAGGGCTTTTGAAGCTGCGCTCCTCTGCTTTCCGGTTTTATGCGTTCAGCCGCAGGAGTAGACGCGCTAAATTGTTTTCAATGGGGCTGTACTCACGCAGATGCATGTAAGCGTCAAACGCAGGTTAAGACGCAGCATGTTGCATTTTTCCTGCGTTCAGCGCTTACATGCGTCTGTGTGAGTACAGCCCCATTGAAAAGAACTCAGCGCGTCTACTCCTGCGCTCCCCTGCGGCTCAACGCATGAAACCGGAACACAGGGGAGCGCAGCTTCAAGCGCCCGTGAGTAAGGGCCCTTAAAAGCCGCAAGCTAGTGGCGGGGGAGGATCTAGCCCTCAGGCTAAAATCAAGATTCAGCAGACATTTACTTCAATTAATGCTACTATGCAGAGAGGCAGGCCCGGACTGGCAATCTGTGGGTTCTGGCAAATGCCAGAGGGGCTGCTATAAGGTGCCATTGAAAGTCACTATTTAGTGGGCTGTTTGGGCCTCTGGGTGGGCTGATTGGGCCTCTGTGTACCTGAAATGCCAGGGCATATTTTGATTCTCAGCAGTCCGGACCTGCAGAGAGGTACAAGATCCTTTATACTATGACCAGAGGTAAACAAGTTAGGGACCACCGTGTGGGGGTTACCTCGACGTGGTATAGTGGCTTATCAACTTTATGATCATAACTTTGTAACTAAAATCCCCACTTCCATTATACTTTAATACATTTTTACTTAGCCTTTGGAGTGCTCCCACCAGGGGCGCTCCTACCCAATTTGCCGTCCTAGGCGGCCTTCGTTTTTGCTGCTCCCGTCTCCCCACGGCACTCATCTTCAGCGCCAGACTGGGGGGTCCACGTCGCTAGTGCAGAGAGTGTAATTGCGCTCTCTTCACTAGAAGAGCTGAATTTCCAGGTTGAAAACCGGAAATTGGGCTCTTAGTTACCAGGAGCGGCATTTTTGCCACCCCTGGCAGCCAGGGGGGTGAGCTGCCGCCTGAGGCTAGTGCCTCAACTCACCTCATTGGCAGAGCGCCCCTGGCTCCCACAACCCACCTTTAGTATTTGTATCACTGATCCTTCTATTCAGTCCCTCTCCTATATATATTCCCAGTGGCGTAACTAGATGTTACTGGGCCCCACAGCAAAATAATTTTAGGGCTCCCAAAATATCCAGTGGTTGCCCTGTATTAACAATATATGTTAAAATTCCTAATTAATTAGAGCCTTATGGGGCCCCCTATGCCTCCTGGGCCCCCCTGCAGCTGCAGGGTCTGCTTCCTCTGTAGTTACGCCCCTGTATATTCCAGTCTCTTATTCAAATCAGTGCATGGTTGCTAGGGAATTTGCACCCTAGCAACTAAATCGCTTAAGATGCGAATTGAAGAGCTGCTGAATAAAAAGCTAAATAACTCAAAAACCACAAATAATAAAAAATGAAAACCAATTGCAAATTGTCTCTGAATATCTTTCTCTACATTTTACTAAATGTTATCTCAAAGGTAAACAAACCCTCTTTAACCAGTGGCAACCAGATGCAAATAGGCAGCCCACAAAGGTGAGCAATTAAAAAGAACAACGAGCAAGGTGACAAGGGTAAGTGAAAGTTACAGGTGCAGTTTAGGAACTAGTCATCTGATCCAGCAGAACCAGAGAATGGACTGTACGTGCCAAGGTGCTGCTATAGATACAGCTGAAGTAAACCTTTCCCAGCATTCCTTGCGCACACATCAATCCGCCCGCAATGCCAATCACAGTGCCGCATCCTGTCACTAACGCCGCTGGATTTATAAAGCGCGCAGCACCTGGGGGCGCGGCCGTATAACAAGTCGACCAATCACCAGTCAGTCTCGGACAGCGCGCTAAAGTTATCCCAACCTGCGGTTCAACGGTGAGGCGCGACCTCTGCCGACAACGGTGTATAGCACACAGGTCATTACATATAAATCTATATAGTAACAATTCATTTTTGGCCGGACCAGACGGCCTAACCACTACAAAGACGTCACCGACTATCGTTCCTGGCTCAGAGTTCTTTGTGTCTCAGGCCCCGCCTCTTCTCTGAAGCGCATTGGTCAGGCAGCAGGCGTGATTGGCAGACTACTTATCCAATGAACGCGTGAGGCTTACTGAAGCTCCGCCCAACCCGCGGCTCTTGCGGTAAGCAGTGTGGCAGGAGCAGCAGCAGTAGTTGGCAGAGCTTGGCTCTAACCTTTCGGCTGGTATCGCACCGTGCCCGGCCTGTGTAACCCCCGGAGGAGGCGGCCGGATCTCCCAGCGTTGGCCTATGGGAAGCACATTCATGCAGGTAGGAAGGGTGAGGGACTGAAGGTATGCGGCCAGTCGGTGTGTGTGTGTTGGCATTCTGGCTCATTCATAGCCGTGACTTCACTTGACCCACAGCAATACACTGTACCCACTGGTGTGCTGCAACTGGGGCTTATTCACTGGGGCTTATTCACTGGGGGCAGCTAACACTGTCTTCATTCGTATGGAATGGGGATGATTATGCCTGTCTATATGTCTGACTCATTCACTATCTATCTATCTATCTATCTATCTATCTATCTATCTATCTATCTATCTATCTATCTATCTATCTATCTATCTGTCTATTATCTATCTATCTATCCCTCTCTTTCTATTTATTTCTATAAATCAATCTATCTTTCTGTCTCTTGTCAATCTATCTATCTATCTATCTCTTGTCTGTCTGTCTGTCTTGTCTATCTATCTATCTATTTATTTATTTATTTATCTATCTATCATCTATTCAGTGGCTTAACTAGCTGGGCCCCACAGCACATCATTTCTCAAGACCCCAAAATGTTTAAGGCTGACCAGCTTTACCAATATTTAGTGAAATTGTACATTAATTAGAGTCTCATGGGGCCCCTATCCCTGCTGGGCCACCCCTGCATCCGCAGGGTCTGCTTCCTCTGTACTTACGCTACTATCTATCTATCTATCTATCTATCTATCTATCTATCTATCTATCTATCTATCTATTATCTATCTATCTATCTATCATCTATCTCTATCCATCACTACCTCTTAGATTATGTGTTTGTCTGCAGGATTGGGGCAGAATCTCAATAGCAACAATACAAAGATGCTTCCCTTCAGTCCTCCAGTTGATCCACAAGTACTGATCTCTAATTTCCCCCTTTGTGATGGGAGTTATAGTTTAGCAAAAGCTGATGGGCTCCAGTTTGGCCCAACCAAACCCTGGGGTCTTATCCACTGTATCTGCTGATATATCTGTCTCCACTCTGCAGCTTTGGGCCAGCATCTCCACAGTACAAGGATGTTTCACCATCTGTCCTCTAGCTGATCCCTAAGTCCTGCACCCTAATTCCCCCCTGCATGTGGGTGATGGAAGTTATTATTTAGCAATAGTTGGTGGGCGGCAGTTTGGCTCTGTTAGATAGATATCTATACACACACGCTTAGCCTATTAGCAAGGTCCACTGCTACATGTCTCATTCAATAACTTGTATCGATCACCTATAATTTACATCTGTGTTATACACGCAGCGTGCCCTTAGCTCAGCTCTTACTGGACTTTGCCTCTGTACTTCATGGGATGTTCTTCCAACTTTGGTTCTTCTGTTCCTGTACTGGCCATGCATTCTGGGAGCTGCAGTTCAACAAAGTAATTGGGGAATCTCCCTTGTAGACTGGATTTGCCTGTTTCTAGTTATGTCAGAAGTGCCTGCCAGACACTGCCGTGTGCATTTATTTGCGTCCGTGTTCTTATGTCAGCAGAGGGGTTAATGCCAAGGGGACACTGCAAGATGAATTGTAATAAGAAGTCCCTGCAATGTGCATGTGTAGTATTCTCTTGTCTCAGTTACTTCTCACAAATCTTGACACCTGTCCCCTTGCCCATGGAGATGTGAGCCAAAGAAAGGTTAATCCCAAGAGCAGGCAGTCTGGGGGATTGTGGATTTCCAGTGTGTATTTTCAGTAACATTGCTCCTCGGTGATGTGTTTTGTGAGCCCACCAAGGCTTGTGATTTAGTATGACTTCTTCATTGCACTACATCCGGGCCAAAATGCTATTCACTCTTATGAGTTTCTCCTCTATACTGCTCCTGTGGGTGTTCTATCGACCTCCCAGTCCTTTATCCATATACACAATTCTTAAACCCATGTTTTATAAATCTATATTGTGTATATATATGTATATTATTTGTGCATGAAGAATAGATGTGATGTAGAGCTCAGCAGGAACAATAACAAAGATTGTTCTAAACAGATGCTTTTTGATTTTGTGGGCTCAAGACCACCTTTGAGGTCCAACATTTGACTAGGGTAGAAAATCAGCATTAAAAAGAGCAAGGGGAAGGCAAAATGAATGCATACAGAGTTGGATTCAGACAGATTTATATCCAAGCAGGATTAACAGCCCTAAAGCTGGCCATAGACGCAAAAATCTGATCCGATTTTCGGACCGTGTGTGGAGAGCCCCGACATTTTTCGTCCCCCGGAGATTGTTCGATTGGACAGGTTAAAAGATTTCTGTAGTCTGCCGATAATATCTCTGTGTGTATTGCCGATCGTACGATTTTCAGTGGGAGACTGTCGCTAGCTTTGTCAGACATAACTTTCGTACGATTGCTGTCAGGGGCAGAACATCGGCTGATCTGTTCTTTTACTACTTTATTTGATCTGAATGGTTAGTGGCAGGTCGGGAGATGGGGGAGTCTGATTGTTCAAGGATTCGTATGATCGGATCTTTGTATCTATGGCCAGTTTTATTCTTGCATACGCTAAAGATATTAACAAATCTGAGTTTACCAACAGCTGTGTATTCAATGTAGTGGTATTTGTAGCGGGGATAAGTAGCCTTTGAGAAGGGAGTGTGGCTGTGGGATAGCAGGTATAGTAGGGAGAGATGGTGTCTATAGTAACAATGGGATAATAGTCTCTGGGAAGGGAGTGTGAGTGTGGGATAGCAGGTATAGTAGGGAGAGATGGTGCCTATAGTAACAGTGGGATAATAGTCTCTGGGAAGGGAGTGTGACTGTGGGATAGCAGGTATAGTAGGGAGAGATCGTGCCTATAGTAACAGTGGATAATAGTCTCTGGGAAGGGAGTGTGACTGTGGGATAGCAGGTATAGTAGGGAGAGATGGTACCTATAGTAACAGTGGGATAATAGTCTCTGGGAAGGGAGTGTGACTGTGGGATAGCAGGTATAGTAGTGAGAGATGGTGCCTATAGTAACAGTGGATAATAGTCTCTGGGAAGGGAGTGTGGCTGTGGGATAGCAGGTAGGGAGAGATGGTGCCTATAGTCAGGCCCAGACTGGCAATCTGTGGGTTCTGGCAAATGCCAGAGGGCTGCTGTATGGTTCCATAGAAAGTTACCATATAGTGGGCTGGTAGGGGTCTCTTTGGGCCTCTGTGTACTTGGAATGGCAGGGCCTATTTTGTCTCCCAGTCCAGGCCTGCTTATAGTAACAGTGGGATAATACTCTCTGGGAAGGGAGTGTGACTGTGGGATAGCAGGTATAGTAGATGGAGATGGTGCCTATAGTAACAGTGGATAATAGTCTCTGGGAAGGGAGTGTGACTGTGGGATAGCAGGTATAGTAGGGAGAGATAGTGCCTATAGTAACAGTGGGATAATAGTCTCTGGGAAGGGAGTGTGACTGTGGGATAGCAGGTATAGTAGGGAGAGATGGTGTCTATAGTAACAGTGGATAATAGTCTCTGGGAAGGGAGTGTGACTGTGGGATAGCAGGTATAGTAGGGAGAGATGGTGTCTATAGTAACAGTGGATAATAGTCTCTGGGAAGGGAGTGTGACTGTGGGATAGCAGGTATAGTAGGGAGAGATGGTGTCTATAGTAACAGTGGGATAATAGTCTCTGGGAAGGGAGTGTGACTGTGGGATAGCAGGTATAGTAGGGAGAGATGGTGCCTATAGTAACAGTGGATAATAGTCTCTGGGAAGGGAGTGTGACTGTGGGATAGCAAGTATAGTAGGGAGAGATGGTGCCTATAGTAACAGTGGATAATAGTCTCTGGAAAGGGTGTGTGGCTGTGGGATAGCGGGTATAGTAGGGAGAGATGGTGACCATAGTTGTAGTAGTGGGATTGTAGCCTATATAACGTCCTATAACTATATGTTTAAGCTGCAGCTTTTCATATATTGAACGACCACTTGGATGTCCGTGGGTGCTGGTAGTTCAACAATTGCTAAAGGTCTAAAAATCAGACTGTCCTACTTTAAATAAAGCAGCTGTAAAAAGCCCTGTGTTGCACCAAGCTCTGCACCACTACAGTTATTCCTTCCTGGGGGGCAGGCGGCAGACTCAAAGACTGTGTCTAGCGGTTTTACAGTGTTCTGAATTAAATCATTTAATAGAGTTCTCATCTTTTAAGTGAATTGATATATCGATCCGTCCGATGCAGAGTTGCGCATATCTGTCTGAGATTTGTGTAGCCTAAAACGTTCCTCCAGGCTCCTAATGTTTTGGAGTAGTTTATAATGTGTGTGTGTGTATGTATGTGTATGTATGCGCTCCTCCTGGGGCTCCCGAAATACAAGTGAGACTGCACGGGTGGCCTGGCTGGCTCCTAAGCATCTAATAAATGTCCTGCCCCGTTGTCTTGCACTGGGGAAGCCTGAGGAATGTAGAGCTCTAGTAGAACAGTTGATGGGAACCTGTGCCTGAAGGGTTTATTTTATGTGGTTCCTGTGTTTATAAACATTACTCTTCCTCGTGTGCTTTCCTGGCAAAGCCACAATGTCTTACAGTCACATCTGCACACGCCAAAGGCATGTCTCTCCCACCATGAAATTACTGTGGGGGGGGGGGACCATGATGGAAGTTTTTATTTTTTTCCCTTATGATATGTTTCAATAAAGCCACAGTAATGCAGGATCATTTTCAGTTATGGACATATAGAATGTCTTTTTAATAAAGCTTTTCGATATTTTTAAAAGGGGAATATATAGTAAATAAAGTAACTCCTATTGTAAAATTTGAGGGTATTATAAGTCACCAAGGAGTTCCATGACCATATAAGGTCATAGATCTACGAGGTAACTTCTAATATCCTCATATTTTCCAACAAGGGGTACTTTATTTATTATAATACACAAGTTTTAGTGAGTCATGTGACAAAAATGACACCACTACTCACCGTTTATAACTGATGGCACCACTAGTCACAATTTATTAGGATGTAATACACAAAAGCCATGAATATCTTCTAAATTATATCATTATAAACGGTGAGTTCTGATGTCATCAGTTATAAACCGTGAGTTCTGTCACATGACTCATTGAAACTTGTGTATTATAATAAATAAAGTACCCCCAGTTGCAAAATATGAGGATATTACCATGACGATGTGAAGAGGCCCACATAACACAGAAACCCCTATTATACCCATCACCGTTACCCATTTCTTCAATAGGTAGGAATAATTGCCATTTTCTATGCTGAAATCCAGTTGTTTAACAGTTATTCTCTTTCTGCATCATTTGAAATCCTGGCAGGGAAGGAGGGACTAAACACTGATGTTACAAATTGTAACAACTTCTCCACATCTTACAGACATCATGCAGGAACTACATAACCCACGATGCATTGCACTGTGATGTTCTGTTCCTTATTGATATCACGTGCAGGGAATTGTGAGGTTTGGAGGATGCAGGCTGATACTGTTACAAAGTAACAGTAGTCAGCTAGCTCAGCAAAGTAGTCAGAGAGATCAGCAGGAGAGAAGGGGGCTGGGCTTAGGGAACTGTCAGAAACCATTAAAAATCATGAAAAATCTGCATATTTTTATAAATGATGTATATTGCAAAGTTGCTTGAAATGATATTTACTTTTCAAAAATCTTACGTTATGTTTTTGTGGAGTTCCCCTTTAATTGCACAATGTAAAGAAACTTTCTAGCTTGCCTAAAATGTTATACATTTTTACAAAGCAATCTAAAACTGCACTCCACTAATGTATCAGTGGAGCGCAAGCCTGGGAGCATGAACAGTAGGGGCCTAAGCTGCAATTGGTCAGTAAAGGATCAACTAATGTATCAACTTGTAACAAAAAGTCAGTGATTTACTCCATTGAGCTGCTACTGGGAAACCTGAGAAGGTAAAACTTAATACTCTTTGTTTAAGATCACTGTGTTACTAAAAGGTGAACCTTTAATAATGGATGGGGCTGTGGGGAAGGATAGGGCCTGCAAGAAGAGGCCATTTCATTTAGAGGGACCCCGAAGTTTTTCTTTTTACTTCTTAGTTCGCAGGGCCTTCCCCTCCCTCCAGTGCGCCCCTCTAATTAACCCATTGCCTGCTTAGGCCCCCTGAGGCTGTGGGCCCTGCCAACTTCGTAGAATGGAGTTACTGGTTTATAGGCTGGCTGAAAAAGTTTCTGGACTTGTGGCTGACTTTTTACTTTTTGGGCAGTTGAGGCTTCTCACTCATGTGGTTAATAACCTCTCCCCAGTAGTGATGGGCGAATGTGACCTGTTTCGCCAAAAACGTTGTTTTGACACGGGACAAAATGTTTTTTTTCACCCATTGAAGTCTGTGGGCGTCTTTTTCATGGAGAAACTGGGTGAAAAAATATCGCTCAACACTATTCCCAAGCCCTCTCCAATGTACGCCAGTTCAACCCCCACCCAGTGCTGCATTTAATTGATATACTTGTCTCCAATCACAACAGAAGGTGGGCATACAGATATATAAGAAATTGCAGCACATCTGGTTGAGCTATGAGAGGGTTAAACTGGACATACACGGGTGTGTGGCGCCCTCTGACGGGCTTCCCCCGATCGATATCTGGCTGAAAGTCGCCAGATGACGATCGGGCAGGGTTGAAAATCCTGTCGGATTGTGGCAGCATCTGTTCGCTGATGCGTTCCCACGATCTGACTGGCCGTATTGGCAGCATTATGATCCGATTGTTGGGCCCTAGGGCCCACAATCAGAACAGCCCTATATCACCCACTTCAATGGTGGCACATCGGGAAGAGATCCGCTCGTTTGGCGAAATCGCCGAACGATCGGATCTCTATGTATATGGCCACCTTTAGGTTTATTGCAGTTAACAATTTAAACCAAATGGAGCCCAAATAAAATAAAAACTCCTGGTCACTCACTGATCCGCCCAAGTATGCCCACAATCTGCCCAAACATCTAGATAAAAACAGAAGGAGGAATTGATGGTGCAAAATCCATTGCAAAATGAATAAATAGTTTCCTTGCTTTGAGTGTAAAATAATGGGTCTAGGGTGTGAATACTTTTGCAAGGCGCTGTATATGTGTAATTTTAAGGATGGATATTTTTGTATGTGATTTGTATGTCCATGGGATAGACCCATTTATTGTACTGCACTTTGGTATATGTTGGAGATTTATAAAATTAATTCTATTATTATTAATAATAATAATAATAATAATAATATGCATGGATTAGTGTTATTTTATGAAATCCTAGTCTGTACAAGAGCGAGAGAGAGAGGATGAGTGTGTCGGACACGTATATAATACACAAAAGCTATCAATATCTTGTAAATGATATCCTTATAAATATAAACGGTGAGTTCTGATGTCACTTCTGCCACATGACTCGCTGAAATTTGTGTATTGTAATAAATAAAGTACCCCCAGTTGCAAAATATGAGGATACTAGAAGTTACCTCTGAGTTCCATGACCTGTATAGAAACGGTCGGCCTTCGGCCTCGTGTTTTTATATGGTCATGAAACTCCTTGGTAATATGTAATATCCTTATAATTTACAAGAGGGGGTACTTTATTCACTATATAACTTCCTCTGTAGAGCATGACCCCCGTTTGCGCTTATCACGGGGGAAGGGTGACTAGCCCATGGCTTGGAAGGAAATCCACATCAGAAGTCTGGATACAGGACTGAAGGTTAAACCCCCTCATCCTAATTCTTAGCCAAATCTGCACAAAATAAAGAGGAATTTGTCAGTAGATCTCCTGTCTTCTGTTCAGACACCATGATGCTGCCTGACCCTCATTTGGGAGCTAATCTCCATATGCAGCGCATGATCCCCCTCTGTCTGGTATCCAGTTATAATCCTATTTGACAAATGACTGTGAGCCCCTGTTAGCTGCTTTATAAGGTACAGGGATCATAAATGCACTGATTGATGCCTGAATAGCAGGGAGGCAAAAGCTAATCATCCTTTCTTATCCACAAAGTGCTTCTCTTATTCATTGAGCACAATCTGAAGTCCTATTTGACCCCCCTGTTCCCTGCATAACTGTGGAGGTGCTGATAGGACACAATACGTTGGGCTGCTGAGCAAAGCATATTGGCTATCTTTCTGGCAGGTGAAGTGTTAACCCAAGCTGTTTCGTGCTTGTCTGGACAAGCCATGTGCTAGATTTGTTTTGTTTTTGTATTGAGAAAGCTCATCTTGGAATTGTTAAAGGGGATGTAAACCCTAAAGAACATTTGGTGGCTTTCCTATGTACATTCATTTAAACGGTTCTTTGCTTTCATAGTTATTGGCAATTGAAAGTAGTATTTTTCTGCACGGCTGGTTCTGTTTCTTGAGGACGAGGAACTCTTTCATGTTCTCTTTGTAGAACAGGATTTTTAAACCTGCCTATTTGACATCTGACCAATTTTCTGCCAGATATAGGTCAGACAGGGGTGTCGGTGGACCCCATACTTGGGACCCACTGTCTGAAATGAGTCAGCAGCAGCTTTAACCTTAAAGGAACAGTAACATCAAACAATGAAAGTGTTTTAAAGTAATACGAATACAATGCAGTGTTGCCCTGCACTGGTAAAACTGCTGTGTTTGCTTCAGAAATACTACTATTGCCACACAGCAGCTTGTTTATATAAACTATAATAGTACTTATCTGTTATCTACTGTGTATCATGTGCTTGAATGTCTGCCCCATGGCTACACAGCTGCTTGTTTATATAAACTATAGTAGTACTTATCTTTTATCTACTGTGTATCCTGTGCTTGAATTGCTGCCCCCATGGCTACACAGCTGCTTGTGTATATAAACTATAATAGTACTTATCTGTTATCTACTGTGTATCATGTGCTTGAATGTCTGCCCCATGGCTACACAGCAGCTTGTTTATATAAACTATAGTAGTACTTCTCTGTTATCTACTGTGTATCCTGTGCTTGAATGGCTGCTCCCATGGCTACACAGCAGCTTGTTTATATAAACTATTGTAGTACTTATCTGTTATCTACTGTGTATCCTGTGCTTGAATGGCTGCCCCCATGGCTACACAGCAGCTTGTTTGTATAAACTATAGTAGTACTTATCTGTTATCTACTGTGTATCCTGTGCTTGAATGTCTGCCCCATGGCTACACAGCTGCTTGTTTATATAAACTATAGTAGTACTTATCTGTTATCTACTGTGTATCATGTGCTTAAATGGCTGCCCCCATGGCTAAACAGCAGCTTGTTTATATAAACTATAGTAGTACTTATCTGTTATCTACTGTGTATCCTGTGCTTGAATGGCTGCCCCCATGGCTACACAGCAGCTTGTTTATATAAACTATTGTAGTACTTATCTGTTATCTACTGTGTATCCTGTGCTTGAATGGCTGCCCCCATGGCTACACAGCAGCTTGTTTGTATAAACTATAGTAGTACTTATCTGTTATCTACTGTGTATCCTGTGCTTGAATGTCTGCCCCATGGCTACACAGCTGCTTGTTTATATAAACTATAGTAGTACTTATCTGTTATCTACTGTGTATCATGTGCTTAAATGGCTGCCCCCATGGCTAAACAGCAGCTTGTTTATATAAACTATAGTAGTACTTATCTGTTATCTACTGTGTATCCTGTGCTTGAATGGCTGCCCCCATGGCTACACAGCAGCTTGTTTATATAAACTATAGTAGTACTTATCTGTTATCTACTGTGTATCCTGTGCTTGAATGGCTGCCCCCATGGCTACACAGCAGCTTGTTTATATAAACTATAGTAGTACTTATCTATTATCTACTGTGTTATCCTGTGCTTGAATGGCTGCCCCCATGGCTAAACAGCAGCGTGTTTATATAAACTATAAACTATAAAAGTACTTAGTAGTACTTATCTGTTATCTGCTGTGTATACTAGCAGCTAGTAAGTTGCAGGTAAAACTGCATTTTTTGAGCGTAGGACTGGCCAGATATGGGATGACTTTGACGTAGTTGACCATCTTAAATATATTGCAATATATGGACAAACAATCCCTGTTTTGTTTAAAGGGTAAGGCATTTTTCAGTAGCAGTATGCACAAAATGTCTCTGTCTTAAATATTTTGATAATGGGTTGAGTGCAGAGGAATCTTGTATTTGTCTATATATATATATATATATATATATATATATATATATATATATATATATATATATATATATATATATATATATATATATATATATATATATATATTATAAAATTTGTTACTTCTGCCTTTCACAGTAATAACTGCAGAGCAAATATTGCTCAGTGTTTTGTTCTGACCTACAGAAATACTGGCCTGTATGAGAGAGTGATAAGACTAAAGTGTGTGCAAAAAGCAAGTGACAGGGCTCGTCCTCTTTTCTCTGCCTTTCGGCTTGTTCTGTAGAACTTGTGGAGATATATTTATGATACACTGCCTGCCATACCTGTTCAATCACATTTCACAACTGCCGCTTTGTACTCTTGCTACTTTACTGTCAGCATGTGGGGCAGTACGTTGTTCTATGTGTGTGTATCTGTGTGTGTGTATCTGTGTGTGTGTATCTGTGTGTGTGTGTGCCATGAATATCTTGTAAAATATATCCTTATAAACAGTGAGTAGTGATGTCATTTTTTTCACATGACATGACTAAAACTTGTGTATTCTAAATAAAGTACCTCTTGTTGGAAAAAATAAGGATATTAGAAGTACCCTCGGAGTTCCATGACCTGTATAAAAGCACATAGCCTTCGGCCTCGTGGTTTTATATGGTCATGAAACTCCTCAGTGACTTATAATATCCTTATATTTTACAATAGGGGGTTGCCACTGAGCCTAGCAACAGCACAGCAGTTGTATTTCTGGACTCTAGAGATGAAAATAATATTAAAGGATTCTATTTATATATACAAGTAGGGAACCTGTTATCCAGAATGTTTAGGACCTGGGGTTTTCTGGGTAACGGATATTTCCATAATTTGGATCTTCATGCCATAAGTCTACTAGAAAATCATGTAAACATTAAATAAACCCAATAGGCTGGTTTTGCTTCCAATAAGGATTAATTATATCTTCGTTTGGATCAAGTACAAGGTACTGTTTTATTATTTAATCATTTTTAAAAATGTGGATAATTTGGATAAAATGGAGTTTATGGGAGATGGCATCAATGATACAAAGTTGATCGGACTAATGATGATGAATTAAAACTTTATTGTTTACCAAACATTAAAGTGCGTAATGTCCATTACTACTATGGGAGATAGCCTTTCCGGAATTCTGAACTTTCTAGATAATGGGTTTCCGGATAATGGATCATATATATACAGGTCTGGGACCTGTTATCCAGAATGCTCGGAACCTGGGGTTGTATGAAAATTCTCGAAAATAAAATTTGAATAACTTCCTAGTCGAATTTGACTGTTTTGAACACAAAAAAAAATTGTGAAAATTCGAATTTTCAATTGATAAATCTGCCCCTTAGGGTTTGATCATTCTTTATAATGCATAGGTTCCAAGTGATTGCAGCCCTGCAAGATATTATTGGAAGCCCGACCTGAAGGGGAGAGATCCAGGATGGACAATTGGTTGCTCCCCTAGATATAAAAAAAAATAGAACTGTAGACTGTGACAGGTCTTGCCTTGTTATGAGATAATTAGGAGCCCTGGTTATATTTTGAGGCACAAAAGGGAGTTTGAAACGAAAATGCAAAAACTACTAAAATGACATAAAATCAAAATATATCGAGCATTGTGTTTGGGACCTGCGCCGATGATCTAGTCATTGTGTATTGGCACTGTCCCAGTTTCTTGGCAGAGTGTTCATTGTGGGATAATCATCTCCAGTAGCCTGTGTTATTGTGTTATTGTGTCTCAGCATGACAGGCTGGTGTGTGTTACACCGCGGGGGGCCTCCAGATCAGACAAAGAGGGTCCTTCGCTCAAATCTCTCTAATCAACCAACGCTCTGTCATTTCTTTCCCTCTAATCTTATTGATTGGCTTAATCTGATGTAGATTAGAAACAAAGGGGAAACAATTGTATATTACAGTATTAAACAGTCAATGGGTTTCCAAGGTATTTTGTTAGTTGTGTGTGTGGTTGGGTTGGGGGGGGGGAGATACAAGGGGATGAACATTTCTAACATAGTGGTCTCCTGTGCCAGGAGGCAGGTTCTGATTCAAGGTTTAAGGGTTCTGTGCAATGACCGCATGACTCCTGCAGAGATTATCATATTAAAGGGATTTTGTCATGATTTTTATGGTGTTTTATTTCTAAGTTACACAGTTTACACTGAAAATAATTCACTCTATAATATAAAATTTCAATCCTGAACCAGCAGGAATAGTTGTAATATTGTGTGGCGCCATCTCAGGTCATTTTGCCTGGTCATGTGCTTTCAGAAAGAGTCAGCACTTTAGGATGGAACTGCTTTCTGACAGGCTGTTGTTTCTCCTACTCAATGTAACTGAATGTGTCTCAGTGGGACCTGAATTTTACTATTGAGTGCTGTTCTTAGATCTACCAGGCAGCTGTTACCTTGTGTTAGGGAGCTGCTATCTGGTTACCTTCCCATTGTTCTGTTGATAGGCTGCTGGGGAGGAAAGGGAGGGGGGTGATAACACAGTACAGCAGTAAAGAGTGACTGAAGTTTATCAGAGCACAAGTTACATGACTGGGGCAGCTGGGAAACGGACAATATGTCTAGTCCCACGTCAGATTTAGAAATTAAATATAAAAAAATCAGTGTGCTCTTTTGAGAAACAGATTTCAGTGCAGAATTCTGCTGGAGCAGCACTATTAACTTATGCGTTTTGAAAAAAACATGACTGTATCCCTTTAAATGGTCAATACCTTTATTGGCGTTGTGCAATATAGTCCTATAAATGTACCATGAACTATATTTGGAAAGGTTATAGTGCCCATGTGTTTTCATCAGTGCCCACTCCAGTGAAGCTGACCTCTGCTGCCCAAATCATGGGTGGCCACAGGTAGGAAAGTGGCCAAGTTGACCATTCATGAAGGTGACCAAACGGAGTAAGGAATTAGGAAAAATAACCATATCATCTGCAGAACCAGTGGCCTTTTATCAACAAGATATGCCCATCGCAGTCTCCGTGGTTTTAAAGCTGTTTGTACATGTATTTAGATCTGAAAGCAGTGTCCCATTCTGCACTGCTGGTTCTGTCTCTTGAAATAATGTAGCAGGAGTTCTGTGCTGTTGTGTTTCAAACCCATGTGCTTTGGTAAACAGGTTTCTCTCTTGCTCTGGGCGGTGTGAGGCAATGGGGCTTCTACAGTAAGATAACCAGTATTTGAAGCTGCTTCCCATCTGCTGCATTGTTATAAATCTAGCAATTGGAACACTTCGTCGTCATGGTAATGAGCATCATTATCCAGTCTGAAGTAGCGCACCAATCAGAAAGCTAATTAATGATTTCACGCCCGTGCAGAGCGGATATGTGTATATCATATGTTTCCAGTTACTGCCAATGCGGCATTGGGTTACATGATTCCTTATAATACACAAGAGCCATCAATATTCTTATGAATGGTGCTTAGTGATGTCATCAGTTATAATCCTTGCTAAGTGATGTCATTTGTGCTACATGACCGAATTTTTACATGACTCACGAGTTCCATGACAATATAAAGGTACAAGTAAGGGCTAAGAGGAGTTGCCCACCTTTACATTTTTTTTCAGTATGATGCAGTCAGTGATATTCTTAAACAATTTGCTGTTGGTCTTTTTTTTTTTTCCTGTTTTTTTTAATTATTCAGCTTCTTGTTCGACTGCTCTCTAGTTTAGAAATTCAGCCGCTATTCGGAAGGTTACTAGGGATCAATAAAAAGGGTTTGTTTAGCTTGTTTATAACTTTTAGTATGAGTCATAGGGAGTAATATTGGTCTTCAAGCTTATTAATTGTGTTTTTTTTATTCTTTCACTTTTGTTCACCAGCTTTCCTGCTTGTAACTTCAGCAGCTGTATAGTTGCTAGGATCTAAACTACCTTGGCAACCAGGGAGCAGTTTGAATGAGAGACTGGTATATGAAGGACTTGAATAAAAAAAAGTATAAAATGTACCAATAACAATAAAATCTTGGCATCACAGCACAATAGTTTTTTGGCTGCTGGAATCCATGACCCCCATTTGAATGCTGGAAACACTGGATTGAATGAGCGACTTGAAAATGAGACGTAGAGGGCCTGAACATAAATATAAGCAATAAAAAGTTCCTGTAAGAATGGGACAGTCTATAACGCGCTAAAAGTTTATTTAACCCTTTAAGTGCCAGCAGAATTTCACATTTTGGTTACGCGAAATGCCAGCCGTTTTTGAAACATTTTGTGCTCTCTCACTTTAGGGGCATTTTCTGAGGGGAAACCTATAGTTTACCTAGGAAAACTATACATTGTTTTTTTCGGTAGAAACTGAGCTTTCTAAATCTGCCTGAGTTTTCATGTATTTCCACCTGTGCAAAAAAATTTATAGTGCTAAATACCAAAAAAAAATGAAAAATTACCATTTTTCATCGTATATCAATTTATACCAGAAAAATATTTCATTTTACGGATGAAAATCCAACTGATTTGGAAAGCCTTATGTCTCTCGAACGTGCCAATACCAGATATGTATAGTTTTAGGGAGATTTAGGACTTCTGTACCTCAAAAACTCCCGGCAGTATATTGCCGAATTTTGAAAGCACTAAGGCAGAAAACGGCATGCTTTAGATTCCAAGGCCAAAACTCCTGAAACCGTAGGTTTACCCCAGAAAACCATACATTTTTGAAAAGTACACATTCTGCCGATTACAAAATGGGTAACTATGTCTCTCTACTCCCAACTACCAAACATAAAAGCTTGTCTGAACATAGCGGTTTTTCAAAAAAAAATTCAAAATTCTGAAAAATCATTTCAAAGGTTTTATTTTGCTGCTCTGCATATCCCAAACTATATTAGGTACCAAGAAAAAGCACCTGAAATATGATTGCCAGGGGTCCACTGAACAGTTTGATACCCATTATGCATAGGTTTACCAAAGTATCTGGCATTTAGAGACACCAATATGAAGTTAGCACATCCAAATTGATCAGGACTTTACTTCAGCTACTGAGAAATCAACACATTGACTGCATTTTTTGTGGGGTAAAAACACAGAAATATATGTTTACCCCCCAAACCCATATATTTTTGGAAAGTACACATTCTACCGAATATAAAATGGGTACCCATGCCTTTCTGCTCCAAACTACTGAGTCGCAAGGCTTTCCCAAAATTATCGGTTTTGGTGAAATATGTGAAAATTGCCTCAAACCTTCAACTTCTCAGCACCATATCACCCATGTATCGTTATGCACCAAGAAAAAGCACCCTAAATATGATTGCCATGGTTCCTCTGAACATTTTGGTGGCCATTGTTCATAGGTTTACCAAAGTATCTGGCATTTAGAGGCCCCAAAATGAAGTTAGCGCATACAAACAGTCCCGTGGGTAACTTCAGCTAATGAAAAATCAACACATTGACTGCATTTTTGTGGGGTAAAAACACAGAAATATATGTTTACCCCCAAAACCCATATATTTTTGGAAAGTACACATTCTACCGAATCTAAAATGGGTACCCATGCCTTTCTGCTCCAAACTACTGAGTCGCAAGGCTTTCCCACAATTGTCGGTTTTGGTGAAATATCTGAAAATTGCCTCAAAGCTTCAACTTCTCAGCACCATATCGCCCATGTATCGTTACGCACCAAGATAAAGCACCCTAAATATGATTGCCAGGGTTCCTCCAAACAGTTTGGTGGCCATTGTTCCTAGGTTTACCAAAGTATCTGGCATTTAGAGGCCCCAAAATGAAGTTAGCGCATACAAACAGTCCCGTGGGTAACTTCAGCTAATGAAAAATCAACACATTGACTGCATTTTTGTGGGGTAAAAACACAGAAATATATGTTTACCCCCAAAACCCATATATTTTTGGAAAGTACACATTCTACCGAATCTAAAATGGGTACCCATGCCTTTCTGCTCCAAACTACTGAGTCGCAAGGCTTTCCCACAATTGTCGGTTTTGGTGAAATATCTGAAAATTGCCTTAAAGCTTCAACTTCTCAGCACCATATCGCCCATGTATCGTTACGCACCAAGATAAAGCACCCTAAATATGATTGCCAGGGTTCCTCCAAACAGTTTGGTGGCCATTGTTCCTAGGTTTACCAAAGTATCTGGCATTTAGAGGCCCCAAAATGAAGTTAGCGCATACAAACAGTCCCGTGGGTAACTTCAGCTAATGAAAAATCAACACATTGACTGCATTTTTGTGGGGTAAAAACACAGAAATATATGTTTACCCCCAAAACCCATATATTTTTGGAAAGTACACATTCTACCGAATCTAAAATGGGTACCCATGCCTTTCTGCTCCAAACTACTGAGTCGCAAGGCTTTCCCACAATTGTCGGTTTTGGTGAAATATCTGAAAATTGCCTCAAAGCTTCAACTTCTCAGCACCATATCGCCCATGTATCGTTACGCACCAAGATAAAGCACCCTAAATATGATTGCCAGGGTTCCTCCAAACAGTTTGGTGGCCATTGTTCCTAGGTTTACCAAAGTATCTGGCATTTAGAGGCCCCAAAATGAAGTTAGCGCATACAAACAGTCCCGTGGGTAACTTCAGCTAATGAAAAATCAACACATTGACTGCATTTTTGTGGGGTAAAAACACAGAAATATATGTTTACCCCCAAAACCCATATATTTTTGGAAAGTACACATTCTACCGAATCTAAAATGGGTACCCATGCCTTTCTGCTCCAAACTACTGAGTCGCAAGGCTTTCCCACAATTGTCGGTTTTGGTGAAATATCTGAAAATTGCCTCAAAGCTTCAACTTCTCAGCACCATATCGCCCATGTATCGTTATGCACCAAGATAAAGCACCCTAAATATGATTGCCAGGGTTCCTCCAAACAGTTTGGTGGCCATTGTTCCTAGGTTTACCAAAGTATCTGGCATTTAGAGGCCCCAAAATGAAGTTAGCGCATACAAACAGTCCCGTGGGTAACTTCAGCTAATGAAAAATCAACACATTGACTGCATTTTTGTGGGGTAAAAACACAGAAATATATGTTTACCCCCAAAACCCATATATTTTTGGAAAGTACACATTCTACCGAATCTAAAATGGGTACCCATGCCTTTCTGCTCCAAACTACTGAGTCGCAAGGCTTTCCCACAATTGTCGGTTTTGGTGAAATATCTGAAAATTGCCTCAAAGTTTCAACTTCTCAGTACCATATCACCCATGTATCGTTACGCACCAAGAAAAAGCACCCTAAATATGATTGCCAGGGTTCCTCCAAACAGTTTGGTGGCCATTGTTCATAGGTTTACCAAAGTATCTGGCATTTAGAGGCCCCAAAATGAAGTTAGCGCATACAAACAGTCCCGTGGGTAACTTCAGCTAATGAAAAATCAACACATTGACTGCATTTTTGTGGGGTAAAAACACAGAAATATATGTTTGCCCCCCAAAACCCATATAGTTTTGGAAAGTACACATTCTACCGAATCTAAAATGGGTACCCATGCCTTTCTGCTCCAAACTACTGAGTCGCAAGGCTTTCCCACAATTGTCGGTTTTGGTGAAATATCTGAAAATTGCCTCAAAGCTTCAACTTCTCAGCACCATATCACCCATGTATCGTTATGCACCAAGAAAAAGCACCCTAAATGTGATTGCCAGGGTTCCTCCGAACAGTTTGGTGGCCATTGTTCATAGGTTTACCAAAGTATCTGGCAGTTAGAGGCCTCAAAATGAAGTTAGTGCATACAAATAGTCCTGTGGGTAACTTCAGCTAATGAAAGATCAACACATTAACTGCATTTTTGTGGTGTAAAAACACAGAAATATATGTTTACCCCCCAAACCCATACATTTTTGGAAAGTACACATTCTACAGAATCTAAAATGGGTACCCATGCCTTATTGCTCCAAACTACTGAGTCGCAAGGCTTTCCCAAAGTTGTCGGTTTTGGTGAAATATCTGAAAATTGCCTCAATGCTTCAACTTTCCAGCATCATATCGCCCATGTATCATTACGTATCACAAAAAAGCACCCAAATTGTGATTGCCGGGGGTCCTCCAAACAGTTTGGTGCCCACTGTGCATAGGTTTACCAAAGTATATGGCATTTAGAGGCCCCAAAATGAAGTTAGCACATACAAATTGTCCTGTGGGTAACTTCAGCTAATGAAAAATCAGCACATTGTCTGCATTTTTGTGGGGTAAAAACACAGAAATATATGTTTACCCCCCAAACCCATACATTTTTGGAAAGTACACATTCTACAGAATCTAAAATGGGTACCCATGCTTTTCTGCTCAAAACTACTGAGTCGCAAGGCTTTGCCAAATTTGGCCGTTTTGGTGAAATATCTGAAAATTGCCTCAAAGCTTCAACTTTCCAGCATCGTATTGTCCATGTATCATTACCAGCATAAAGCATCCTAAATATAAACATACGGGTCTACTAAATAGTTTGATGCCCAATGTGCATAGATATACCAAACTATGTGGCGCACAGAGACCCCCAAATGACAATATGTATAGACATTTTCACGGCTGACGCGCTGGCTGCTGCAACATAACCACCCGGTGTGTGTATTATGCGACATTAGACCACCTAACAGTACAGAGACCCCAGAAAACCATATATTTTCAGAAAGTACACATTCTGACGAATCCAATATGGGTAAATAAGTGTTTCTACTACAAACTGCCAAACTGCAAAGCAATGCTGAACATAACGGTTTTTATCAAATTTCTGAAAATCGTCACAAAGCTTGAATTTTACCCCATTATATGCCCCACATTTCGTAACTTATCAGCATAAAACATCCTAAATATGAACGCCAGGGGTCTACTGAACACTTTGATGCCCAATATGCATAGATATACCAAACTATGTGGCGCACAGAGACCCCCAAATGACAATACTGTATATACATTTTCACGGCTGACGCGCTGGCTGCTGCAATATAAGCACCTGGTGTGTGTATTATGCGACATTAGACCCCCCTAACAGTACAGAGACCCCAGAAAACCAGATATTTTCAGAAAGAACACATTCTGACGAATCCAATATGGGTAAATAAGTGTTTCTACTACAATCTGCCAAACTGCAAAGCAATGCTGAACATAACGGTTTTTATCAAATTTCTGAAAATCGTCACAAAGCTTGAATTTTACTCCATTATATGCTCCACGTTTCGTAACGTATCAGCATAAAACATCCTAAATATGAACGCCAGGGGTCTACTAAATAGTTTGATGCCAAATGTGCATAGATATACCAAACTATGTGGCGCACAGAGACCCCCAAATGACAATAGTGTATATACATTTTCACGGCTGACGCGCTGGCTGCTGCAATATAAGCACCTGGTGTGTGTATTATGCGATATTAGACCCCCCTAACAGTACAGAGACCCCAGAAAACCATATATTTTCAGAAAGTACACATTCTGACGAATCCAATATGGGTAAATAAGTGTTTCTACTACAAACTGCCAAACTGCAAAGCAATGCTGAACATAACGGTTTTTATCAAATTTCTGAAAATCGTCACAAAGCTTGAATTTTACCCCATTATATGCTCCACGTTTCGTAACGTATCAGCATAAAACATCCTAAATATGAACGCCAGAGGTCTACTGAACACTTTGATGCTCAATATGCATAGATATACCAAACTATGTGGCGCACAGAGACCACCAAATGACAATAGTGTATATACATTTTCACAGCTGACGCGCTGGCTGCTGCAATATAAGTGCCTGGTGTGTGTATTATGCGACATTAGACCACCTAACAGTACAGAGACCCCAGAAAACCATATATTTTCAGAAAGTACACATTCTGACGAATCCAATATGGGTAAATAAGTGTTTCTACTACAAACTGCCAAACTGCAAAGCAATGCTGAACATAACGGTTTTTATCAAATTTCTGAAAATCGTCACAAAGCTTGAATTTTACCCCATTATATGCCCCACATTTCGTAACTTATCAGCATAAAACATCCTAAATATGAACGCCAGGGGTCTACTGAACACTTTGATGCCCAATATGCATAGATATACCAAACTATGTGGCGCACAGAGACCCCCAAATGACAATACTGTATATACATTTTCACGGCTGACGCGCTGGCTGCTGCAATATAAGCACCTGGTGTGTGTATTATGCGACATTAGACCCCCCTAACAGTACAGAGACCCCAGAAAACCAGATATTTTCAGAAAGAACACATTCTGACGAATCCAATATGGGTAAATAAGTGTTTCTACTACAATCTGCCAAACTGCAAAGCAATGCTGAACATAACGGTTTTTATCAAATTTCTGAAAATCGTCACAAAGCTTGAATTTTACTCCATTATATGCTCCACGTTTCGTAACGTATCAGCATAAAACATCCTAAATATGAACGCCAGGGGTCTACTGAACACTTTGATGCCCAATATGCATAGATATTCCAAACTATGTGGCGCACAGAGACCCCCAAATGACAATAGTGTATATACATTTTCACGGCTGACGCGCTGGCTGCTGCAATATAAGCACCTGGTGTGTGTATTATGCGACATTAGACCCCCCTAACAGTACAGAGACCCCAGAAAACCATATATTTTCAGAAAGTACACATTCTGACGAATCCAATATGGGTAAATAAGTGTTTCTACTACAAACTGCCAAACTGCAAAGCAATGCTGAACATAACGGTTTTTATCAAATTTCGGAAAATCGTCACAAAGCTTGAATTTTACCCCATTATATGCTCCACGTTTCGTAACGTATCAGCATAAAACATCCTAAATATGAACGCCAGGGGTCTACTGAACACTTTGATGCCCAATATGCATAGATATACCAAACTATGTGGCGCACAGAGACCCCCAAATGACAATAGTGTATATACATTTTCACGGCTGACTCGCTGGCTGCTGCAATATAAGCACCTGGTGTGTGTATTATGCGACATTAGACCCCCCTAACAGTACAGAGACCCCAGAAAACCAGATATTTTCAGAAAGTACACATTCTGACGAATCCAATATGGGTAAATAAGTGTTTCTACTACAAACTGCCAAACTGCAAAGCAATGCTGAACATAACGGTTTTTATCAAATTTCTGAAAATCGTCACAAAGGTTGAATTTTACCCCATTATATGCTCCACGTTTCGTAACGTATCAGCATAAAACATCCTAAATATGAACGCCAGGGGTCTACTAAATAGTTTGATGCCAAATGTGCATAGATATACCAAACTATGTGGCGCACAGAGACCCCCAAATGACAATAGTGTATATACATTTTCACGGCTGACGCGCTGGCTGCTGCAATATAAGCACCTGGTGTGTGTATTATGCGATATTAGACCCCCCTAACAGTACAGAGACCCCAGAAAACCATATATTTTCAGAAAGTACACATTCTGACGAATCCAATATGGGTAAATAAGTGTTTCTACTACAAACTGCCAAACTGCAAAGCAATGCTGAACATAACGGTTTTTATCAAATTTCTGAAAATCGTCACAAAGCTTGAATTTTACCCCATTATATGCTCCACGTTTCGTAACGTATCAGCATAAAACATCCTAAATATGAACGCCAGAGGTCTACTGAACACTTTGATGCTCAATATGCATAGATATACCAAACTATGTGGCGCACAGAGACCACCAAATGACAATAGTGTATATACATTTTCACAGCTGACGCGCTGGCTGCTGCAATATAAGTGCCTGGTGTGTGTATTATGCGACATTAGACCCCCCTAACAGTACAGAGACCCCAGAAAACCATATATTTTCAGAAAGTACACATTCTGACGAATCCAATATGGGTAAATAAGTGTTTCTACTACAAACTGCCAAACTGCAAAGCAATGCTGAACATAACGGTTTTTTATCAAATTTCTGAAAATCGTCAGAAAGCTTGAATTTTACCCCATTATATGCCCCACATTTCGTAACCTATCAGCATAAAACATCCTAAATATGAACGCCAGGGGTCTACTGAACACTTTGATGCTCAATATGCATAGATATACCAAACTATGTGGCGCACAGAGACCACCAAATGACAATAGTGTATATACATTTTCACAGCTGACGCGCTGGCTGCTGCAATATGAGCACCTGGTGTGTGTATTATGCGACATTAGACCCCCCTAACAGTACAGAGACCCCAGAAAACCATATATTTTCAGAAAGTACACATTCTGACGAATCCAATATGGGTAAATAAGTGTTTCTACTACAAACTGCCAAACTGCAAAGCAATGCTGAACATAACGGTTTTTATCAAATTTCTGAAAATCGTCACAAAGCTTGAATTTTACCCCATTATATGCCCCACATTTCGTAACGTATCAGCATAAAACATCCTAAATATGAACGCCAGGGGTCTACTGAACACTTTGATGCCCAATATGCATAGATATACCAAACTATGTGGCGCACAGAGACCCCCAAATGGATATATAGTAGATAAAATTTACAAGGCAAAACAAAATAAGGCAGTAAAGAGTGAAATGAAAAAAAATCCAATAAAACCACAAAAATCAATGTTTTTTTTCCAGAATAGTGTTATCGGCCGTCAGAAACACAGTTTGAATATTTTAGCTGGGCCAAACAGGTTATACGGCTAGAAACAAGTGAACACAACATATGCAGAGCTGAAAATGCAATAAAATGGCTAAAAATTCAATAAAATGGCTAAAAATGCACCAAAATACCCAAAATTGCAATATAATCACCGAAATAACATACAAAAGATATTGCACAGTACGGTTAGTGAATACGCTATTCGTAATGGCAATAAAACATTTTTTTCAGCAAAAAAAAGAGACGATGCGATAAGAAAAAAAAAAAAAAGCCACAATGCCATGTATGTGCGTGTGCGTGTGTACAAATGGTAAATTACATGTTATGTGCGCGTGTGTGCGTGTGCACGTGTGTGTAAGTGCAGTGAGTGTAAGTGACCCCCCCAATCCCCAAAAATGTATGTGTAAGTGTGTGTAAGTGTGAATCTAAGTGTGTATTACTGTAATAAGTGTGTGTTGGTGTGTTTGTGTGTGTAATTGTTGCACTAACCTGAAAAAGTCGCTGAAGACTGTTGCACACGATGTGGAGGGGTCCCAGGAAGACATCTGCGACGATCTGCGTGTCTCTGTGCTGTGGGGGCGGAGCTGATCGGCGCAGTGCAGGCTGCAGCAGCAGGACACGTAAGGAACACGTGCCTGCTGCTGTTTTTGGGCCCCTGGGCGATCGCGCCCCAGGGGCCACTCGATCCCCTGCTCTGCTCGTTGCCTAGGGGCAGGGGATCGAAGCGGAACGGAGCGAGCGGCTCTAACAGCCGCTCCTCCGCTCCAGAACCCGGAAGTGCTGCAGAACGTAGAATCTACGTTCTGTGGCATTTCAAGTTACTTTTCCACAGAACGTAGATTCTACGTTCTGTGGCACTTAAAGGGTTAAAGGCAATACACCCCTTTAAGGTGCCACACTGGTGTAAACAATAATTTTGTTGGATTTCAGTTTTGTTATGTATGATAATGCTGGTGCAAAATGCTGGCAGGCACAACAGCTTGGGTGCCCTATGGACTACCCTTTGGGTTTATATAGTCCAAAAGTTGTGGTAAATACCCTGCTAATTATTTCTGATTTAACACACTGGAGATGCTCATAGTGTTATTGTGTCACCGGAGCATTTTATGTCCTAAAATCAGACGTTATTGTTGTGGTTTCCGTTATGAAAGGTCAAGTGTGTAGAAAGCGGAGCCCGTGCAGAGTGTGAGAAATACCCAATTAATGTTGGTTTTTCTGTTGGTGCCATTGGGACCCTCTTTCTGTGAGTGTGCATCTCACCATCACCCTTTATTTGGAACAAAAGTTGTCTGAAGGAGACGTTTTGCTCTTAACCAGAAGTACAACAGAAGGGAAAAGGGAACCGCAATTCACAAAATATTAAACTAACTAGGAGAATAGTATGTATGTATGTATTTATAATTTTATCCGTATAGCGCTCCTTAAGGGCAAAGCACTGTACAGCAAAGGGGTCACTGCAATAATAAGTAACAATAAGGGCATTATTAGAAATATAATTCACATAAATATAATTACACTACAGATTAAGCGCTCAATGTCAAGGAGACAAAAGGAATGAGGACCCTATCCCGTAGGGCTTACATTCTAAATGGGAGGGTAACTTACAGACACAATTCGGAGGGGTATTAAGTGCTGAATAGTGATAGAAACCTTCCTGCACCAACATAAATAAATCTGTATTTGGATGGACCTTGTGCTTGGGCCTATAATGTAAATAGCTATTATATTTACTGAAATCAGCCCAGTAAACCACAACAGCCATATAAAACACGTTGTACACTATGCGGCTGCTATCCTAGTCCTCATGTTTAACAGTAGAAGGAAGGGAATCTTTTCTTTTAACATGCAGCATGCATTGCTGTTGTAACTAGAGCATGGCAACAGGACTTGCAGAACAGGAACAATGCAGCATCGATAATGATATTCACCCAATGAACTGCAGTTTGTTTCATTCATGCCATCATTGCTACGCACAGTAAAACGATGTCAGTGATTAAACGTACTAATGATATCCGTTATACTGATCATAACAGATCCTCCTTTCTTGTATGGATATTACCGACTAAGATAATATGAACATGGACTCAATCTGATGCTTGATTAATAACATGGGAAATTTTGTATCCTGCCCATTATCTCATAATAGCCAATCAGATGTTGGCTTATACAGTTCTGCTTCGGTTGGAATATTCAAAGCAAGTTCCTGTTTGGTTACTCTGGTTGCTGGATAACTACCTTGTTGTATTAACTACCATAGGGGACAAACATCCCAAAAATGATTGGCTCTGCAGTAATCATAATGATTTTAGATTTTAGCTGGACAAGTATGACTCATTATTAGGTTATATATTTATTAGGTTATTCATGTGTCTGCATGTAAAGGCTGGTGTGTTCCTAAATGGGAAATATACTGGGACATATACTTTGTTTACTTCTTGAGTAATGGAAGTAGTAGTAACCAGGTGATAGTGACAAAAAGTTTACCTTGAGGTAGGCTGTATTTAGTTGTGGTGAGACTTATGGTCCACTTTATATAAAGCTGGACAATACAATAGATGATGCCTTTTATTGACTTATTTAATAGCTAAAAATGCAAGCTTTCAGGACTTAAGCTGGCCATACATGAGCCGATAAAAGCTGACCATGTGTAGGGCCCTCCAATGGACTTTCCTGATAGACATCTGGCCAACTTTCGCCCAGATATCGATCGGGCAGGATTAAATATCCCTCTGGATCTCGGCCGCATCTATTAGTTTATGTGGCCCTGCGATCCGACCGGCCGTGTTGGCTACACCTCAATGTGGGCATATCAGGGAGAGATCCTCTCGTTTGGTGAAATCGCCAAACGAGCGGATCTCTATGTGTATGGCCACCTTAAGTAACTGTACTCAGTTAGCCAATAAAAGGTTTGACCAACTCCTATATTTTCTGGTTCTTGATCTATGGCTAACACAGTACAACAATCTACTACTATGGATATGGAAGAATCCAACCTTCGACTGTGATGGGAATTATAGCAAAATAACATCTGATGGGACATACAGAAGTAGGAACTACCTTCTTACATCTGTGTTGTCCAATTTACCCTACTGTCCTCATATTTTTCTGTTTTCCTTCCCCCCTTTAGCTGCAGCTCTACAGTGGCCCCTTTAAGACAGTTCTAAGAATAGAATCCCTGCCTTAGGCTACAGATGCTATGCATACTGGAATGTAGAAACAGAGTGAATAATAGAGAGTCTTCCTATTTCCACCTCTGTGCTAGAGAATGTCTATTGCTGGGCTTGGAAGTTGCTGAGCCATTCCATGGGAGCACCCCTAAGACTGGATAAATAGGAGAATTCATCTTCAGGTGCAGAAAGAAAGTTCTTTTGCAGCGAGGGCTTTAAAGTTGTGGATTTTTCTCCCTGAAGCCATGACACTGGCAGCTATAATAGATAGTCCAGAGGCAGAAGGGGTTGCATGGCTTTTTTTAATCAAGTGGTAAAATACACGGTTGCAGGTATTACTACCTATAATACTGTGGTGCTGGTCCAGATTGTTATGATGGAGTTAGCAGGGATTTATTTTTGCAAACAGAAGGGAGCAATCTCACAGAGATCTAGAGATCAGGTAGACTCCAAGTGGGAATTCCTCAAATGAAGGGTTGAACTTGATGGAGCTGTGTCTGATCTGTGTGCAGTGGTCATGTTTAATGAAATATTGCAGCATTAACATTGCCTGGATATTCTTGCAACTATGGCTGAATGGCTGATTGTTTTCCTACATCTAGTTATGAACAATGGGGGGCATATAACAAATGATGCAACTCCACAGGAGGCTTGAACTAAAAAAGTCCAGTGTATTTTTTATATGTGACCCCCACAGGCATTCAGGGAAGTCTTGTGCTATGAAAGGTTCCTGCATGTGCAAATGATGTACATGTGATTTTATGGATGGCATGTAAACCATGGGCTATCGGCTCGGAGTCAGTGCTGGAATAAACAATTAAATGGAACTCACACCCACGGAACAAAGACTTTAGAAGAAATGTTATTTCATCTATTACCTCTCTGCATGGCGTATCCAACTCACTTGCATGTGATTTCCCTTGTGACCCCAGGAGCAATTTGCAGAGGAAGACAGATTCCGGAGAGATTCCCATTCTGTGCAATTGGCTCTAGCTCTGACAGACACACAATAGAGCTGGAGATTTCATTGCTGATACCTTGCGCATCTCTTCTTCTCTTATGGCCTAACTCAAAACATGATGGATCTCCATCATCAGTGCTCTCCTTAGTGGTAGTGGGGTCTGAGGCAATGCAACCTTTATTGGGACATTGTTAATTGTATAAAATGGTGTCAGCCTGTGATGCTTCAAGCAAATGTTGACAAACAAAAGTTGAAATCCTTGATATCTATTGTCACTAAATGGTTTGTTTCATAGAACTTCTATGCTTGCTTAATTTTTAAGGGCAGAGACACATGCTGCGATTCGTGGAGATTAGTCGCCGGACGGCAAATCTCCTCTTCTTTGGGGCGACTAATCTCCCTGAACTGCCTCCCCTGCTTCCCCCCGGCTAGAATGTAAATCGCAGATGGGATGGCACTCGGAGCGCTTCATTTTCCGAAGTCGCCCGAAGTTTCCTTGTGAGGAATTTACATTCTAGCCGGTGGGGAGGCAGTTCGGGGAGATGAGAGAATATTTGTCACCAGGCAATCAATCTCACCGAATTGCAGCGTGTCTCTGCCCTTAAGCTGCTGTTCTGCTTGGTACAGACCTGTGCAGGTTTAGTTAGGCAGCCCTGCTGACCTGTGTATTTATCCACAGAGATCAACTATCCTACATGTCCTACAAGGGGGTTTTCAATGATTCAGCCTGCTACCTGCTGCTTGTTGCATGCCTCTGAACTCACTATGTCTCGGAACTGACGTCACTATGTCTCGGGACGGACATCACTATGGCTCGGAACGGACGTCACTATGGCTCGGAACGGACGTCACTATGGCTCGGAGCGGACGTCACTATGGCTCGGAGCGGACGTCACTATGGCTCGGAGCGGACGTCACTATGGCTCGGAGCGGACGTCACTATGGCTCGGAGCGGACGTCACTATGGCTCGGAGCGGACGTCACTATGGCTCGGAGCGGACGTCACTATGGCTCGGAGCGGACGTCACTATGGCTCGGAGCGGACGTCACTATGGCTCGGAGCGGACGTCACTATGGCTCGGAGCGGACGTCACTATGGCTCGGAACGGACGTCACTATGGCTCAGAACGGACATCGGAACGGACGTCACTATGGCTCGGAGCTGACGTTCTGCTTGGTACAGACCTGTGCAGGTTTAGTTAGGCAGCCCTGCTGACCTGTGTATTTATCCACAGAGATCAACTATCCTACATGTCCTACAAGGGGGGTTTCAATGATTCAGCCTGCTACCTGCTGCTTGTTGCATGCCTCTGAACTCACTATGTCTCGGAACTGATGTCACTATGTCTCGGGACGGACATCACTATGGCTCGGAACGGACGTCACTATGGCTCGGAGCGGACGTCACTATGGCTCGGAGCGGACGTCACTATGGCTCGGAGCGGACGTCACTATGGCTCGGAGCGGACGTCACTATGGCTCGGAGCGGACGTCACTATGGCTCGGAGCGGACGTCACTATGGCTCGGAGCGGACGTCACTATGGCTCGGAGCGGACGTCACTATGGCTCGGAGCGGACGTCACTATGGCTCGGAACGGACGTCACTATGGCTCGGAACGGACGTCACTATGGCTCGGAACGGACGTCACTATGGCTCGGAACGGACGTCACTATGGCTCGGAACGGACGTCACTATGGCTCATAACGGACATCGGAACGGACGTCACTATGGCTCGGAGCTGACGTTCTGCTTGGTACAGACCTGTGCAGGTTTAGTTAGGCAGCCCTGCTGACCTGTGTATTTATCCACAGAGATCAACTATCCTACATGTCCTACAAGGGGGTTTCAATGATTCAGCCTGCTACCTGCTGCTTGTTGCATGCCTCTGAACTCACTATGTCTCGGAACTGATGTCACTATGTCTCGGGACGGACATCACTATGGCTCGGAATGGACGTCACTATGGCTCAGAACGGACGTCACTATGGCTCGGAGCGGACGTCACTATGGCTCGGAGCGGACGTCACTATGGCTCGGAGCGGACGTCACTATGGCTCGGAACGGACGTCACTATGGCTCGGAACGGACGTCACTATGGCTCGGAACGGACATCGGAACGGACGTCACTATGGGTCGGAGCTGACGTCACTATGGGTCGGAGCTGACGTCACTATGGGTCGGAGCTGACGTCACTATGGGTCGGAGCTGACGTCACTATGGCTCGGAGCTGACGTCACTATGGCTCGGAGCTGACGTCACTATGGCTCGGAGCTGACGTCACTATGGCTCGGAGCTGACGTCACTATGGCTCGGAGCTGACGTCACTATGGCTCGGAGCTGACGTCACTATGGCTCGGAACTGACGTCACTATGGCTCGGAACTGACGTCACTATGGCTCGGAACTGACGTCACTATGTCATGGTACTTTACGTTTTAAAGCTGCAGAATAATGTCAACACTGTATAAATTAAGGGTAATAATGGCATTAGTCTATAAAGTATCCACTCCCATCCAACTCCATATACAAGGTACCAAAACATCAGCTGCTGGTTAGGAACTGTAGTTTTTCCTGCTGGTACCTTTCAGGTGTTCTGTGTTCCTGACCAAATGCAAGACTCTACATCTTTACCCAACGGTCTTTATCCATCATCTACCATTATTTGGGATGCTTGATGTTGGTGTTATATATTGGATCAAAGTAAACTATGACTATAATTCCAATCTGATCTGTATTTGCCTGTATAATAACTCTGTTCTTTTATGTGTTGTATATCCAGTTTATATGGCCACTGTGTGATGGTAACACAACTGATACTGTATTGGGGAGCAGCGATTATGTGTTGTTAGGGAGAGAAAGGGTGTGTGTGTTTAGAGCCATCAGGATACCATTATTATGAAAATTGCATTCTTATTGGCAGCAGTGATGTGAGTGACAGGCAGGCAATATCTTCTTAGACTTCACTGTTTGTGTGCCTGTTGGCATTTTGGGACTTGTGGGACACAACAGATACAAAATATGAGGGAGAGTGAGAGGTTTACAGAAACGCCGGGACCTGTGCCAGCCTTGTACAAAAAAGTTATGATGTTGCAGCACTTTCTTCCTGTGTTTATCTGTAATTTTGCTGTGTAGCACAAAAATCAAGGTTAGTTTTGGATTGTAGTCAATTGAGGAGCTGCTGTAGTCTTGTAAATCAGCTCTTATGGCTTTTATTAAGCTAAAACTCATTTAAAATGCATCTGTGTTTGCAACGCAGCACAAACATTCCTTTGGAAAATTGCAGCCTTGCGTTATGTGCATATGTGAGACTTTGGCTGTGCTGCATTATCAGCTGGATCCAAGGCAATATCCACCTAAATATACTGTATCCACCATTTTTTTGGATATTAAAAGAAAATGTAATTGTAGCAACTTTTCCATATACTTTGGTTAAAATGTTTGTAACTTTTTGTACACGTAGTTAGGTGACTGAGCAATAAATCTACTTCCCTGTAAGGGCAGCCAAGCAGAATCTACAAACTGGTGTTTCTTTATGCTGTTGTGGCACCAACCGGGTGTAGCCGTGCATTGAGAAATATCTCCAGATTATCGACCGCATATTCTCCTTTCTTACATTTTCTAAGAAAGGGTGTGGGTCTCATTTCCCATGTGAAAATACTTGCTTCCTTTTTTAAGATGATGCTGTCGTCTTTGATGTCTATCGGGCAAAAGCCACAAAATGTAATTACTGTAGGTTCTATAGGTACATGGGTTACTCTAAAGCAGTTATTTGAAAGGGGTTGTTCACCTTCCAAACACTTTTTTTTTTTCAATTGTTTTTAGATTATTCCCCAGAAATAAAGACTTTTTTTCAATTACTTTCCATTATTTATTTTTTACTGTTTTTCCAAAATCTCAGTCATTCAGCTCAGTAATTCAGGCGCAGACTCTAAACTGTTACAGTTTTGCAACATTGAGTTGATACATTTCTCAGCAGCATCTCTGGAGCAGGTCCGGACTGAGTATTAAATTAGGCCCTGGCATTTTAGGTACACAGGGGCCCAATCAGCCCACATAGAGGCCCAAAGAGCCCCATCAGCCCTCTAAATACTGACTTTCAACGGGACCTTATAGCAGCCCCTCTGGCATTTGCCAGAACCCACAGATTGCCAGTCCGGGCCTGCCCTGGAGTATTGGCAACTATTGTATCAATTCTAACAGCTGCCTTTAATGAAACCCAGAGATTCTGCTCAGCAAGGACAAAGATAACAAATGTATCAATTTAGAACAGTTTACAGGGTCGGCGACCCCCCCTCCCAGAGCTGCTTCAGAAGGGGAAAAATGACACTTTACACTTCAATTTTAGAAAAAACGATCACACAAAGATGATAGAAAGTCATTGGAAAAAGTCGTTATTTCTGATGATCTATCTGAAAACAACTAGTTGTTTGAAGGCGAACCACCCCTTTAAAGGGGCTATAAAGGTCTGTTGATCAGCTGGCTTCTGCTACATTTGTTTAGAGGTCAGAATCAGCAAGGCAAAGAAAAGCTACAGATACTGCTTACGGTGAAAGTGGCATTTTACTTGTTCTAATATCCATAAATTTCCACTGATATTAAAGATGTTGTTAACCTTCCAAATGCTTTTTTCAGTTCAGTTGTTTTCAGATTGTTCTCCATAAACAAAGCTTTCCAGCTTTTTTTTTTTTTACTCTTTTCCCAAAATTGAAGTTTTAAGTTTAATGTTCGTGTCTCTAGTTTTTCAGTCTGGCAGCTCAGTGATCCAGGAGCATCTGAACGGTTACAATTTGCTCCATTTAGTTGATACAGTTAGTTGATCCATTTCTCAGCAGTTTCTGTGGAATATTAGCAACTATTGTATCAATTCTAACAGCTGCCTTTAATGAGACTCAGGGATTCTGCTCAGCAGGGACAAAGATAAGAAATGTGTCAACTAAATGTATCAACTAAAAAGGTGGCCACATTCGCAAATGAGCGGCTCTTTCCCTGATATGCCCACCGACGGCAGGGCGATATTAGGTTAATCCCTGATTGATATCTCGTTGGAAGCCCCCATACACTGCCAGATAAACTGCCAAATTGGTCTAAAGGACCAATATCGGAAGCTTTAATCTACCTGTGTAGGGCACGGGCAGATTTAGAACAGTATCGATTTAGAACAGTTACAGAGTCGGTGACCCCCTTTCTTCCCGGAGCTGCTTTAGAAGGTGAAAATGGAAATTAATACTATTAAAGGGATACAGTCATGGGAAAACATGTTTTTTCAAAATGCATCAATTAATAGTGCAGCAGAATTCTACACTCAAATCCGTTTCTGAAAAATTTCATTTTGAAATCTGACATGGGACTAGACCTATTGTCAGTTTCCCAGCTGCCCCCAGTCATGTGACTTGTTCTGTTATAACTTCAGTCACTCTTTACTGCTGTACTGCAAGTTGGAGTGATATTACCCCCCCTTTCTCCCCTCCCCAGCAGTCTAACAAGAAACAATGGGAAGGTAACCAGCTCCCTGCTAGATCTAAGAACAGCACTCAGTAGTAAAATCCAGGTCCCACTGTGACACATTCAGTTACAATGAGTAGGAGAAACAACAGCCTGCCAGAAAGCAGTTCCATCCTAAAGTGCTGGCTCTTTCTGAAAGCACATGACCAGGCAAAATGACCTGAGATGCACCTACACACCAATATTATAACTAAAAAAAATACACTTATTGGTTCAGGAATGAAAATTTACATAGCAGAGTGAATTATTCGCAGTGTAATTTAGAAAAAAAAAACAACTACACCATAAAAATCATGACAGAATCCCTTTAACAGTATTAGAAAAACTGCCACAAATAGAGAATTGAAAGTGCTTGGAAAAAGTCTTTATTTCTGGTGAACAATTTGTAACCAACTGAACTGAAAAAAAGTGTTTGAAGATGAACAACCTCTTTAAAGTTGTTTGTCGAAGTAACCACTATTAAAAGAAGTATTTCCTTGTGGCCCGATGGTTCTGTTGAAATGTAACGTGCTAATAAAGTGATCTATGAGGATAAATGCTGAGTTTGTTATATTGTTATAAGACCAGGAGCAATCCGTGCTTAAAGGGACAGATATTAACATATGATCATGGGTGGGGTGGGACTGGATAGTCACAGGGTTTTCATTATGGTTCCCCCCTCCCCAGCCCTTTCTAGGGGAAGGAGGACAGGTTGCACATGCCATAGGAAGCAAACTGCTGACTGTATATAATGACGGTATAATACACAAAAGCCATGAATATCTTGTAAATTATATCCTTATAAACAGTGAGTTCTGATGTCATCAGTTATAAACGGTGAGTTCTGATGTCATTTCTGTCACACGACTCACTGAAATTTGTGTATTATAATAAATAAAGTACTCCCGTTGCAAAATATAAGGATATTAGAAGTTACCTCGGAATTCCATGACCAGTATAAAGACACTCAGCCTTCGGCCTCCTGTTTTTATATGGTCATGAAACTCCTCTGTAACTTATAATATCCTTATATTTTACAAGAGGGGGTCCTTTATTCACTATATATTGGCAGGTTGATTGGAAATACATTTTCTTTTGTTTTTTTGTGAAATTCTATTTTTTAGCTGGTTAGGCTTATGCATGTCCTAATAAAGCCTTTTTAATTCATCAAGACTCGAGCCACTGCTTTACTTGGAAATGGGCCTCACTTCACTTGGATTTTTACATCTCCCCTTTAATCTATTTGTGCTCGGTATATGTTGACTAGGGGCACATGTTGCCAAGTTAAAACGCTTTGTACTCCAATATACATAGTTAGAAATAAAAAGACGCAGTATCCTTGAATGAGTGAAACCTATATATGAACAGAAAAATGCCTTTAGTTTTCTCATTTATTTATTCAGCAGCCGTGTATTTATCCACACCGGGAATCGCTAATTGCAGAAAGGATTCATATCTAGAAGCCAAATTGGCTGTCAGAGCTATTTATGATAATCTAGGTGAGGGGTCGTATTTTAAATGTAATATTCAGGAGATTTATTCATTATCCTTGGATACAAGGGAAAAAAAGTATTAAAAATACTCCTGAAGCACAGATGTGCCCCTCCAAGATAAACATTGTATGAAATAAATTAAACAGCCTGTATCTCTGGCTGCAACGTGTGCATGCATGGAGTGAATGAAATTTGGGCAACGATGGTGCATAGCTAACCCTGCACCCCCTCCCCATTACCCTGATAGTGGCACAGTCCATATTCCAGTGTTTTCAACCTCTGTCCATGGTTCTGAAATAGGAGCGGGTTGTTAAAGTGGTGGTTTGCCCTTAAGTTAACTTTTAGTATGTTATAGAATGACAATTGGCCTTTTTTTTTATCGTTTTTTTTAAATGAATTGCCTTCTCCTTCTGGCGCTTTCCAGCTTTCAAATGGGGGTCACTGACCCCATATAAAAAAATAAATGCTTTGTAAGGCTACAAATGTATTGTTACTGCTACTTCTTATTACTCATTTATGGTTGATAGGATAATTTGGACCCTAGTTAAAGGAGAACTGAACCCTAAAAATGAATATGGCTAAAAATACCATATTTTATATAGTGAACTTATTGCACCAGCCTAAAGTTTCAGCTTGTCAATAGCAGCAATGATCCAGGACTTCAAACTTGTCACAAGGGGTCACCATCTTGGAAAGTGTCTGTGACACTCACATGCTCAGTGGGCTCTGATTGGCTGTTGAGAAGCTAAGCTTAGGGGTCGTCACTAATTATCCAGCAGAAAATGAGCTTCCCCTGTAATATAAGCTGATGCTACAGGGCTGATTATTAAATTCTGATGCTAATTGCACTGGTTTCTGTGCTGCCATCTAGTAATTATGTGTATTAATTACCAGCCTTATATTGTGACATTTCTATTCTATGTGTACTGTATATTGTGAGTGGGTCCCTAAGCTCAGTAAGTGACAGCAGCACAGAGCATGTGCAGTGAATCAGCAGAAAAGAAGATGGGGAGCTACTGGGGCATCTTTGGAGACACAGATCTTTACTGCTAAAGGGCTGTGGTTGCCTTGGGCTGGTACAGAAGCACAAAACATACACAACTGCAAATTCCACTTATTTCTTATGATGGGTGTTGAATTGGACCAGTGTGAGATTAACACGTCACACTTCGCTAGGCACACCCTTTCCTGCTTGGTTGGTGCCTTTTCATAAAGTGTATGCTTGAACTCGTTGGGTAATTAAGGGGTACCCCCTTATCTAATATTGCCGCAGGCTTGGGGCCCTTGTTGCAGGCCATTAGATACCTTTAGCCCCATTTTGCTCCAGAGCAGTTGCCTGTAGCAACCAATCAGGAATTTCTTTTTATTATTATAACCGTTAGTAGACGGATCAAAAGGAATTGCTGATTAGTTGCTATGAGCAACTGCACTTGTCCTGTTTAGCCCACTTTTTGAT